>NC_056735.1:284136144-284348644 GCF_019279795.1 Protopterus annectens | reverse complement strand
AGAATGTTCGGACAGCTGAACATCCAATAATTCAAAGGACCATTTCTCTGAAATCGGTGAGTTGGGATTGCAAGGGGTTAGAGTGTGTATGTGTATGTTTGGATGTTAGGACTAGGGTACAGGCTAAGTAAGGGCATAGGTGTTGTGTGTTTGTATGCGAGTGTGATAGCTAGTGTCTATTTCTGAGTTAAGATTGGGGTTAGCTAAGGGGTTAGATTTTATCTTTCTAGTGCAAATTGGTGTGTGTTTATGAGAATTAGTCTGGCTTGTGTAGTGACAGTGCAATGGTAAGGGTTTTTTTTGTAAGGTATGGTGTGGGGTTAGGGTTGGGGTGGGGGGCACAGTTAGGGTTAGCACATATTACTGAGGTAATGCAGGGGGGTGAAGGCCCCTCCCCAGTCACTACTCAAAGCTCATGACCATAAGTGACAAATGAGGCACTAACCAGTAATATGAGCTTTATGGTGTGATTGAGCTCACACTTAACCACCTAAACACAAGTTGGTCTCCTAATCTCATCTAAGTTTACTCATGAACAATAGAAAAGATGCTGAAATTCTTACAGCTGAATTTGCTGCTACCCTGTCAGATGCAGACAATAATCCTATCCTTTCCAGGAAAGAACCATGAACTCTGATTTGTAGATGCTTAGCCCAGGCATTTCATATTCAGCAGCAAGCAACTTCAGTGAACACAGGCCATGCCAGTCAGTGAAGGATATCACTGTACACAGGCCATCCCAGTCAGTGAAGGATATCACTGTAGACAGGCCATCTCAGTCAGTGAAGGATATCACTGCACACAGGCTATCCCAGTCAGTGAAGGATATCATTGCACACAGGCTATCCCAGTCAGTTTAGGATATCACTGCACACAGGCCATCCCCGTCAGTGAAGGATATCATTGCACAAAGGCTATCCCAGTCAGTGAAGGATATCACTGCATACAGGCCATCCCAGTCAGTGAAGGATATCATTGCACAAAGGCTATCCCAGTCAGTGAAGGATATCACTGCACACAGGCCATCCCAGTCAGTGAAGGATATCACTGCACACAGGCCATCCCAGTCAGTGAAGGATATCACTGCACACAGGCCATCCCAGTCAGTGAAGGATATCACTGCACACAGGCCATCCCAGTCAGTGAAGGATATCACTGCACACAGTCCATCCCAGTCAGTGAAGGATATCACTGCACACAGTCCATCCCAGTCAGTGAAGGATATCACTGCACACAGTCCATCCCAGTCAGTGAAGGATATCACTGCACACAGTCCATCCCAGTCAGTGAAGGATATCACTGCACATAGGCCATCTCAGTCTGTGAAGAATATCACTGCACACAGGCCATCCCAGTCAGTGAAGGATATCACTGCACACAGGCCATCCCAGTCAGTGAAGGATATCACTGTACACAGGCCATCCCAGTCAGTAAAGGATATCACTGTATGCCACCAGCAACCCACACATCCTCAGACTAGATGAAGTCTTAACCTCAATTGCACCTACAGATTCTGTTCAATTAAATCACAAACTGAGGGAAAGAAACGACACACACCTGATGGAGTCCTACACCCACCCTGAACATATCCAACTTAACATCAAGAATATGGATATAAGTCATTCTGATAAAATACAGGAACCGAACGTTATTACTGGCAGAAGCCCTGAGACCCCACAGGGCATGTGGGTGCACATAGTTATAGGCTTTAATCAGGTCCACAACATACAAGCGGCCCATACAAGCAAGTTCTCATAATACCTTTAGTATATATGCAAGAAAATGCAGATAATCTAGAGTTCCACAGATTGGACAGACTCCGCTCCTACCTTCTTGAATTAAGAGACTTGACCTTCATGATATTTTCTTCTCAACACCCTGAACTTTCTCAGGAAGTCTGGACAACATGATCCCTCAGTTATTAGAAAACATGTTCTTCCACTTTTGTCTGAAAATGGGAAGCAACAATCCAGTTTGTCAATCCAGAATTACTGTCCCTGCCTAATGCACAGCATGTTGGCTAATGTGGATCACCTAACAAACAAATTAAACAGCATCTTCAAATGACCTGCTCTAGTATACTTCTTAAAACTCTATCACTACTAAACCTCCTAAATTAGTTGACAAAGTGGCTGTCTACATAACACTACGTTTACACCTTCCCCACAGAAACCTGGAAGCAGTTTTCCATATTTTATCCAGGTAGTCATTTATATCATGCACTAGCAATATCATGCACTAGCAATCCCTGTACCACATTCAGCAGTGATAGGATAAGTGGAGGGCTGGCATTCTTTAAGTAAAGTCCAAAAAATATTTTCACCTCTGAAAAAATTACTTTAATCTGTTGAAAATTTGTTTACAAGTTAATAAGACAGAGTCCTTCAAGGAAATCGCTAACAGCATCCCTACATATGTTAAGATGTTTTTCTACTATAAGAAAAGGCATTTCTCTCCTACCATCCACAGGGTTAATAATTCAATCTAATAGTCTCAGTCTTGTCTACATTCATTGCATACTCTGAAAACTTCCCAAACGTCTTCAGCTTGTCTTATAAATTATCTATAGTCACATTGGGGTCCAACAGATAAACTAACAAGCCCTGTGTGTAAAATGACAATTTTACATACCTGTTGTCCCAATCAATATCTTACTATCTGACTCTCTTATGTTTTTGTCAGGGGCTCTAAGTTAATCATAAATAATAATGGATACTTGGACACCTCTGTTTAGTTCCCCTATCCAGCTCCAGTTCTTCAGATAAAGTCCAATTTTCACCTGTGGTGTAGTTCCCCTATAAACAATGACCAACAGCTCAATAAACCTAATTGGAAAGTCCATTTTCTTTTTAGAACTACTACTAAGTATTCTCAGTTAACACAATGAAAGTTTTTTTCAGCATCAAAACTTAATGTTGTCAGCTCCTCACCTTCCTTGTTTGCATCCTCTGTCAAAAAAGTGATGTAAAAACATTATCAAATGCTGTTTTTCCAGCCACAGTCCTAATATGACTCAAATCTATTAACAGTGGTGAAATCATCACCAGCCTTTTAGCCATCACCATCATAAACGATTTGCAATTGAAAGTTATATACTTACCATAACCATACATCTGTGTCCTCTGCTTCCATCCTTCCTCAATTGATGGATTTTTGGACCCCACCTCGGATTCAACTTCAGCCACTCTAGACTTCAGGAATCAGGGTCCATAGCTCAGTCTCCTCTCCCTACCCATAATCCCCACCTGTCCCCAACATCACCTCAGAACGAGTTTGCCAGCAACCTTATACAGGGCAAAATACATTGATTGATAGATATCAAAGCTAATACACCTGACACAATTGAAGGATTCTTCTCTGCAGCTGAAAGAGTGTAACACATTACTCAAGAGGCAGACCATGCTGTCATACCAGAAAACAATTTATTTACTTATTATTTATTTATTTGATATTTGTTACAAGGGTGGTCTGACTGGGAATACAGAACCCGTCTTCAGCAGAGGCCCAGGGAGAAAAGCTCCACATACAGAACAAATACAGTATAATCCAATATAATACAAATGACATTAGAAATACTATGCCCAAATAAGTTGAAATAAACAATGTTACAAGAATACACATCTACACAATTCTATAGCATTAAAACATGGACAGTAATAGTCATTCTCATGATATACACAGCCTATGAGTAGATAGTTTCCAAAAGTAATATGTAGGTAGTGCACTGTATGACATTAACTGTTCTAGTACATGAAAAAATAGGATGTAGGTTTCAATTAGGAAAATAAAAGCCAGAAAGTTAGTGATACAGAAAGTGGGATTACCTTCCATAAAATGGAAGGGGGGGGGGGAGTTGAGAAAGGATGGAAACAGACAACGCAAATCTATCATTATGGAAAATACATAACTTTCATATCTGATGTTATCTCTTCCGTCCATTTCTCACTGGATGGGACAGAGTCCCCAGCTACTTAAACCCTGGGGTGCTATCACTGACAGATATTCCAGATGATGGTTGAACCAAAGGCCACCCTATTCCTGGAAATCATATCCAGCTTATAACGAGAAACAAATCTGCAAACACTGGACGAAGTAGCTGCCACACAAATGTCATCAATTGAGGCTCTGGAAAAGAAGGTTGAGGAAGTTGAGACAGACCTAAATGGAAAAGCTTTAACTGGGAAATGCAATCTGACAGCCATCTAGCTAAGGAAACTTTAGAAACTCTTTAGCCCATGTTAGCTTTAGAAAAATAAATAAATAGTTGATCTGCCTCCCTGAAGGATGTGATATGAGGAGGTAGAAATGAAGCTGGTGATGTACATCCAGCAATTGCAGCACATATTCCTCTTTAATGCAGAAATTAGGAAAGAAAACTAGAAGATTAAGTGATTGGTTCAGTGAGGCCTGAGACACTGTTTTGGGAATAAAAGAAATCTGTATGGAAAAAGATGTAAGACAGCTTGCAGGACAGGGCCTGTAGTTCTGAAACTCCGTGCTGAAGTTATTGCCAGTGGGAAAATCAATTTCCAAGTCAAAAATTTAATGTCCACCCTGGTGGTAGGTTCAAAGGATGATGGTCAAAGCCTGAAGCAAAACAGTCAAATCCCAAGGGGAAGTAGGTTCCTTAAGGGGGGAGGTCTGAGCAGGAAGGTGCCCACATGAAAGCTTTGGTAAGTCTAACAGAAGTGAACGCTGCTTGATTCTCTCCAACTTGAAAACTGGAAATAGCCCCTAACGGGACCTTAATGGTAGTACAACTGGCACCAGCCTGGAAAATGGATACCAGAAAATCTAAGACTGCAGGGAGAGAAGCTGGAAAGGGATCCACAGTCCTTTGGGAGGACCAGATCAAAAATCTCTTCCATTTACTTTTGTAAATACTCCTGGTAGCTAGTCTCTAGGAAGAAGAAAGAATGTGGATTACAGGGGAAGAGAGCCTGGACTGAGTGACCATCACTGGAAGTATAGAAACTAACAGATTAACTTAAGAGCCCAAATGTCCAGATGAGGCATGCCAGAAAGGTGAGAGAGAAGTCCTGGATAAGGATCCAGAACTTGGGGGGTGGGGATCAAATGATGCCAGAGAAAAGGGACAAGAGGGGAGAAAGTGTGTAATTATTAAGAATTAACCACTGATTTGGATTATGAGCAACTAGGTACATGCAGTGAATACAAAGACAGAAGGATAAGTGAAAATTTACTGCCAATCATTAGCGGACCAGGGTTCCGCTGTGGTGACCCCTAACCGGGAAAAGCTGAAAGACAACAACATATACACATATGTGCACACACACACACACACACACACACACACATATATATATATATATATATATATATATATGGGTCTATATTATATCCTCGAACGCTTAAAAAAGCGAACGCTGATTGATCAAACTTATTTTCGCGAAACTGCAAAATATTGAAGCAGCAGAAACTCAAATTTTTTCGTAGGGAAAGAATTCGGTTGTCCGTTTCTGTTGCTTCGGTATTTTCAGTGTTGTTGTGGAATGTAACCGGTCGGATTCAGGTAAGTGTGCGATTGTGTGGATGTGAGTGGTGGGTGATTTAGGTGAGTTAGGGTTAGGGCTCGGGTTAGGCGTGTGTGCGATTGAGTGGACATGAGGGTTAGGCTGGATTTAAGTGAGTTAGTGTTAGGGAGCGAGTGAGGTGAGTGTGTGATAGTGACGGACCTTAGGGTTAGGGTTTGGGTTAAGGTAAGTGGGTAGTTAGTGGTGTGTGCATAGTTTAGTGCAGGGTTAGGTATCAGATTTTATGTGTATGTGTGTGGATTTCTGTTTGTTTGGTGTGCTTGTGTTGTGTGTATGTGTTTTGGATCAGCGTTTTTTTCCCCGGGGAAAAAAATCCCTGATCTGACGGTTCGAGATTGTAAGCTTTCGCTTAAATTAGGTCGATCAATCAGCGTTCGCTTTTTTAAGTGTTCGATGATATAATATAGACTCTATAAATATATATATATATATATATATATATATATATATATATATATATATATGGTTCCCCTACATTTTGTCGAATATTGCTTTGGTAGCAAACAGTAGCATTAGGAGTGGCTGAGACTGTAGAATGTTCGGACAGCTGAACATCCAATAATTCAAAGGACCATTTCTCTGAAATCGGTGAGTTGGGATTGCAAGGGGTTAGAGTGTGTATGTGTATGTTTGGATGTTAGGACTAGGGTACAGGCTAAGTAAGGGCATAGGTGTTGTGTGTTTGTATGCGAGTGTGATAGCTAGTGTCTATTTCTGAGTTAAGATTGGGGTTAGCTAAGGGGTTAGATTTTATCTTTCTAGTGCAAATTGGTGTGTGTTTATGAGAATTAGTCTGGCTTGTGTAGTGACAGTGCAATGGTAAGGGTTTTTGTAAGGTATGGTGTGGGGTTAGGGTTGGGGTGGGGGCACAGTTAGGGTTAGCACATATTACTGAGGTAATGCAGGGGTGAAGGCCCTCCCAGTCACTACTCAAAGCTCATGACCATAAGTGACAAATGAGGCACTAACCAGTAATATGAGCTTTATGGTGTGATTGAGCTCACACTTAACCACCTAAACACAAGTTGGTCTCCTAATCTCATCTAAGTTTACTCATGAACAATAGAAAAGATGCTGAAATTCTTACAGCTGAATTTGCTGCTACCCTGTCAGATGCAGACAATAATCCTATCCTTTCCAGGAAAGAACCATGAACTCTGATTTGTAGATGCTTAGCCCAGGCATTTCATATTCAGCAGCAAGCAACTTCAGTGAACACAGGCCATGCCAGTCAGTGAAGGATATCACTGTACACAGGCCATCCCAGTCAGTGAAGGATATCACTGTAGACAGGCCATCTCAGTCAGTGAAGGATATCACTGCACACAGGCTATCCCAGTCAGTGAAGGATATCATTGCACACAGGCTATCCCAGTCAGTTTAGGATATCACTGCACACAGGCCATCCCCGTCAGTGAAGGATATCATTGCACAAAGGCTATCCCAGTCAGTGAAGGATATCACTGCATACAGGCCATCCCAGTCAGTGAAGGATATCATTGCACAAAGGCTATCCCAGTCAGTGAAGGATATCACTGCACACAGGCCATCCCAGTCAGTGAAGGATATCACTGCACACAGGCCATCCCAGTCAGTGAAGGATATCACTGCACACAGGCCATCCCAGTCAGTGAAGGATATCACTGCACACAGGCCATCCCAGTCAGTGAAGGATATCACTGCACACAGTCCATCCCAGTCAGTGAAGGATATCACTGCACACAGTCCATCCCAGTCAGTGAAGGATATCACTGCACACAGTCCATCCCAGTCAGTGAAGGATATCACTGCACACAGTCCATCCCAGTCAGTGAAGGATATCACTGCACATAGGCCATCTCAGTCTGTGAAGAATATCACTGCACACAGGCCATCCCAGTCAGTGAAGGATATCACTGCACACAGGCCATCCCAGTCAGTGAAGGATATCACTGTACACAGGCCATCCCAGTCAGTAAAGGATATCACTGTATGCCACCAGCAACCCACACATCCTCAGACTAGATGAAGTCTTAACCTCAATTGCACCTACAGATTCTGTTCAATTAAATCACAAACTGAGGGAAAGAAACGACACACACCTGATGGAGTCCTACACCCACCCTGAACATATCCAACTTAACATCAAGAATATGGATATAAGTCATTCTGATAAAATACAGGAACCGAACGTTATTACTGGCAGAAGCCCTGAGACCCCACAGGGCATGTGGGTGCACATAGTTATAGGCTTTAATCAGGTCCACAACATACAAGCGGCCCATACAAGCAAGTTCTCATAATACCTTTAGTATATATGCAAGAAAATGCAGATAATCTAGAGTTCCACAGATTGGACAGACTCCGCTCCTACCTTCTTGAATTAAGAGACTTGACCTTCATGATATTTTCTTCTCAACACCCTGAACTTTCTCAGGAAGTCTGGACAACATGATCCCTCAGTTATTAGAAAACATGTTCTTCCACTTTTTGTCTGAAAATGGGAAGCAACAATCCAGTTTGTCAATCCAGAATTACTGTCCCTGCCTAATGCACAGCATGTTGGCTAATGTGGATCACCTAACAAACAAATTAAACAGCATCTTCAAATGACCTGCTCTAGTATACTTCTTAAAACTCTATCACTACTAAACCTCCTAAATTAGTTGACAAAGTGGCTGTCTACATAACACTACGTTTACACCTTCCCCACAGAAACCTGGAAGCAGTTTTCCATATTTTATCCAGGTAGTCATTTATATCATGCACTAGCAATATCATGCACTAGCAATCCCTGTACCACATTCAGCAGTGATAGGATAAGTGGAGGGCTGGCATTCTTTAAGTAAAGTCCAAAAATATTTTCACCTCTGAAAAATTACTTTAATCTGTTGAAAATTTGTTTACAAGTTAATAAGACAGAGTCCTTCAAGGAAATCGCTAACAGCATCCCTACATATGTTAAGATGTTTTTCTACTATAAGAAAAGGCATTTCTCTCCTACCATCCACAGGGTTAATAATTCAATCTAATAGTCTCAGTCTTGTCTACATTCATTGCATACTCTGAAAACTTCCCAAACGTCTTCAGCTTGTCTTATAAATTATCTATAGTCACATTGGGGTCCAACAGATAAACTAACAAGCCCTGTGTGTAAAATGACAATTTTACATACCTGTTGTCCCAATCAATATCTTACTATCTGACTCTCTTATGTTTTTGTCAGGGGCTCTAAGTTAATCATAAATAATAATGGATACTTGGACACCTCTGTTTAGTTCCCCTATCCAGCTCCAGTTCTTCAGATAAAGTCCAATTTTCACCTGTGGTGTAGTTCCCCTATAAACAATGACCAACAGCTCAATAAACCTAATTGGAAAGTCCATTTTCTTTTTAGAACTACTACTAAGTATTCTCAGTTAACACAATGAAAGTTTTTTTCAGCATCAAAACTTAATGTTGTCAGCTCCTCACCTTCCTTGTTTGCATCCTCTGTCAAAAAAGTGATGTAAAACATTATCAAATGCTGTTTTTCCAGCCACAGTCCTAATATGACTCAAATCTATTAACAGTGGTGAAATCATCACCAGCCTTTTAGCCATCACCATCATAAACGATTTGCAATTGAAAGTTATATACTTACCATAACCATACATCTGTGTCCTCTGCTTCCATCCTTCCTCAATTGATGGATTTTTGGACCCCACCTCGGATTCAACTTCAGCCACTCTAGACTTCAGGAATCAGGGTCCATAGCTCAGTCTCCTCTCCCTACCCATAATCCCCACCTGTCCCCAACATCACCTCAGAACGAGTTTGCCAGCAACCTTATACAGGGCAAAAATACATTGATTGATAGATATCAAAGCTAATACACCTGACACAATTGAAGGGATTCTTCTCTGCAGCTGAAAGAGTGTAACACATTACTCAAGAGGCAGACCATGCTGTCATACCAGAAAACAATTTATTTACTTATTATTTATTTATTTGATATTTGTTACAAGGGTGGTCTGACTGGGAATACAGAACCCGTCTTCAGCAGAGGCCCAGGGAGAAAAGCTCCACATACAGAACAAATACAGTATAATCCAATATAATACAAATGACATTAGAAATACTATGCCCAAATAAGTTGAAATAAACAATGTTACAAGAATACACATCTACACAATTCTATAGCATTAAAACATGGACAGTAATAGTCATTCTCATGATATACACAGCCTATGAGTAGATAGTTTCCAAAAGTAATATGTAGGTAGTGCACTGTATGACATTAACTGTTCTAGTACATGAAAAAATAGGATGTAGGTTTCAATTAGGAAAATAAAAGCCAGAAAGTTAGTGATACAGAAAGTGGGATTACCTTCCATAAAATGGAAGGGGGGGGGGGAGTTGAGAAAGGATGGAAACAGACAACGCAAATCTATCATTATGGAAAATACATAACTTTCATATCTGATGTTATCTCTTCCGTCCATTTCTCACTGGATGGGACAGAGTCCCCAGCTACTTAAACCCTGGGGTGCTATCACTGACAGATATTCCAGATGATGGTTGAACCAAAGGCCACCCTATTCCTGGAAATCATATCCAGCTTATAACGAGAAACAAATCTGCAAACACTGGGCCTAAGTAGCTGCCACACAAATGTCATCAATTGAGGCTCTGGAAAAGAAGGTTGAGGAAGTTGAGACAGACCTAAATGGAAAAGCTTTAACTGGGAAATGCAATCTGACAGCCATCTAGCTAAGGAAACTTTAGAAACTCTTTAGCCCATGTTAGCTTTAGAAAAATAAATAAATAGTTGATCTGCCTCCCTGAAGGATGTGATATGAGGAGGTAGAAATGAAGCTGGTGATGTACATCCAGCAATTGCAGCACATATTCCTCTTTAATGCAGAAATTAGGAAAGAAAACTAGAAGATTAAGTGATTGGTTCAGTGAGGCCTGAGACACTGTTTTGGGAATAAAAGAAATCTGTATGGAAAAAGATGTAAGACAGCTTGCAGGACAGGGCCTGTAGTTCTGAAACTCCGTGCTGAAGTTATTGCCAGTGGGAAAATCAATTTCCAAGTCAAAAATTTAATGTCCACCCTGGTGGTAGGTTCAAAGGGAGGCAGGTCAAAGCCTGAAGCAAAACAGTCAAATCCCAAGGGGAAGTAGGTTCCTTAAGGGGGGAGGTCTGAGCAGGAAGGTGCCCACATGAAAGCTTTGGTAAGTCTAACAGAAGTGAACGCTGCTTGATTCTCTCCAACTTGAAAACTGGAAATAGCCCCTAACGGGACCTTAATGGTAGTACAACTGGCACCAGCCTGGAAAATGGATACCAGAAAATCTAAGACTGCAGGGAGAGAAGCTGGAAAGGGATCCACAGTCCTTTGGGAGGACCAGATCAAAAATCTCTTCCATTTACTTTTGTAAATACTCCTGGTAGCTAGTCTCTAGGAAGAAGAAAGAATGTGGATTACAGGGGAAGAGAGCCTGGACTGAGTGACCATCACTGGAAGTATAGAAACTAACAGATTAACTTAAGAGCCCAAATGTCCAGATGAGGCATGCCAGAAAGGTGAGAGAGAAGTCCTGGATAAGGATCCAGAACTTGGGGGGTGGGGATCAAATGATGCCAGAGAAAAGGGAAACCACACCTGACAAAGCCTGAATGGGGTAATGAGGATGACCGTGATCTTCCTCCATGATGCCTTCTGCAGAAACTTTGGATTCAGAGGAGTAGGAGGAAAGGTACAGAGAAGACCAGGGGGCCAAATGTGCATGAGAGCATACCTCAGTCATTCCTCCACTTTTCCATATCTTACACCTAATCCATGACCCTTTTCACTTATTGTCTCTTTAGTTATACTTCAGACTTACCAGAACATGTTCACAGTTCTTCATTGTTAATGTCTGATTCACCCTTTCAGTTTCATAGGCTGTCAGATTAAGCAGCTTTTTCTTTTATTTCCTTAACATTGTGTTAACTGAATCCTGTTCTTTTTCTACATGTATTTGTTCTGATAAAGTTTTCCTGTTCTAAGTTCAGAAATTCTTTTCATATATGTACCACATCTGATTTGGACACTTCTACAAATGTAGGACTGATTTAACAGCTTCAAACTTTTCTATCATTGATCTCAGAGATATTTCCTTAAAACCGCCAACCTCTCTATTTCTCAACACAAATTCTCAGTTTCTAATTTAAATTATTCACTCTTGCAAAAATACATCACCAGTTTCCACAACCTAAGGGGAATACTATTGTACGCTTTACAGTCGTTATTAGTGGAACAAGTTCTAATAATACGATACAGTGAGTCTCTATATGTCCTACTTTACTGAGGTGCTCTTTTAATATAAATATATCTTTTGTTGGTGAGAAAGTATGACATCAACATGAAAAATTAGTGCAATATTTTAGTACTTCAGGTAAAAGTGACACAGCACTCACCATTCTCATAAATTCAATATAACAAGCTAAAAATCTACCTGCCACCAAGACTTCTCTAAATCTCAGATCTTCTCACACACCTGTTCTACATAAAATAATATTCCAGTCCTAATCCCACAAAAAACATCTTCCTGAAATGAAATCTATTTCCTCACAATGGCCACTAAATCAGATATTCCAGATCAAAGTCCATTTCAAACAACCCCTTAAACATAATAAATCTACCAAATTAATCTGCTTCTTATTCATGAACTAAGGAATTCCCCTGCATGTTAAAACTGCCAACACCTTCTACTTCCACGTAAGTAAATGGAAAAACCCTGAGTGTGCTAGCACTGTTGCACACAGGGATAATGCCGTAACTATGGTGAAGGTGACTCAGGTTCAGTTAGTGGTGTGGAGCTCTGTGGCACTGGCAGAAGGGGATCCTGGGAGGGGGCATTTATCTAGGCATTTCCTGCAAGGAGGTGTGATCCATAGAGGGGAGTAACCCACAGACATAATATATGAACACAGGGGAGGGGTGATATCAACAGGTAGATCATAAATGAAAAAAATCCTTGTGGAAGCAGTTACTGGCACAACTCCCCAGGATGGAGATAGTCCAGGGGGCAACAGTAAATGCTGGTATACCTGTTGATGGACAGGGGGCATTCGGGTAACTGGAGAGAATAGCCCAAGGGTAATAGTAAATGCTGGTATACCTGTTGTTGGACAGGGGGCACTCGGTTAACTGGAAAGAATAAAGTAAAACGGAAACAAATAAAAAAAACTGAATGTATCCAATTTTCATTAGCCTTAGGTTTTCCTGTATTTTAAATATGTCTCCTGCCATATCACGATGCTGTGTTTATATTTCTTTATTAACATGCAAACTCTACTTTTTTTGAAAGGAGAAGTTTACATGTTTATAAAAAGAAACAATGTTATATTCATCAAGCATTCTCTTTTCCATTTTATGTAAATTCCTTCTGTTAGCTTTTAAGCACCTTATGCAATCTGAACACCCCTGCATAATTTTATTTGTACATTTACTTAGTTTACGTATGACCCATGGAAGAACATGACTGTATGCGTCTGTTGCGCGCGCGCGTGAGTGCGTGCGTGCGTGTGTGTGTGTGTGTGTGCATGTGCCTATGCTACAGAAGAAAGGCATGTCAACCTACTAAACTCCTTGGATGGCACCGGTTGTTTACTGGGTGGCTACAAAAGTCGGATGTGATTCATACGAATGGATGGATGGATTGAGAAGGTTGTTAGTGTGCAAAATGAATCCCATATTCAAATGCATAATCTTTTAGATCGACACAAACGTAACTTTAAAACTCACCACTCTACTGACAGGTAACTAAATGCAGTACTGAATGGTCTCTTTAGGGCTAGAGATTGTTGTTTTATGTGTTTAGCAATAGCTCTCTTCTGCATCTGACATGGTAACTCATGCTATCCTACTGAATCACACACCTTTACACTTACTCCAGTTACTCTTCCTCAGTCCTGAGATGGTTTGCCTCTTACTACCCAGGTTGCTAACAGAGGGTAGTGACCAGTATTCAGTCTTATTTAACCTATCGTCTGGTTTGTAAAATCCATCATGGCTCAGATCAGGGACCTCAGCATTTCACAGTGTGTATGCTTCCACTCAGACATTATTCAGGAGCAGGAAATTTGATTTTGAATTTATTTATTTATCTAATTTAGTTTACTAGGGTGGAGCACTAATCAAATTTAACCATTTGAAAGCTTGGCTTCAGTTACATACTTAAAAACAACAGTAAAGTAAGATTAAAGGTATAACTAAAATTATACAGTATAGTGACATAACATAACATAGATTTGAAAATATATACAAATATTTACAAGGTTTATTAAAGTAGGATGAGGAGTATACAGTGCATAATACAGGTGTTGTAGCAGGAAGTAAATGTGGTCAAGCCAAAAGAGCAGATATAGTATATACATGCATGGACAGACATTTTAGCAGTGAAGAAAGCAGAAAGTATGTGATACTAAGAACTGCAATGCAAAAGCTAATAACAGAAGAACCTATTAAATATATAGTAGGAAATGGATAGGCCAGATAGGGAAGCAGTGGATGAATGAAATCTTCTCCATTCCCCAGGACAGTAGAGCAGGCTGTAGGCTGCAATTCCAAAAAAATGTTAGGATGCCAAAAAGAAGTGATTTTAATCAAGAAAAAGACCAACACTATGGCTTTCATACCTCCATAAGGTCCTTTTTAACTTTAACTATAGCCTCTTTCCTAAGTTATGGTCATCATCAGGGATGACATGCTGACAATTTGAGTCCAAATTTCTACTGTCATAAACTCCTTCTGTTTCTGTCTGAGGAACATTTCAAGTATTTGCCACGTCATTCTAACATAAGACCTTCCAATGATGGCACACTCTTTGGTTGCTTCTATAATGGACTACTATAATGCCAACACATTAGGCTACCTTACTATGAACTTGATTATTTGTAGCTAGTGCAAAACTCCACAGCAAGACTTTCATAAGCATCACATTATTCCTCTGCTTTGTCGTCTACAGAGAATTAGTTAAATCTGAAACCATTTTCAAACTTCTAGACATAGTTTATTTAGCCTTACACTACCTCAGTCGTGGTTATCTTAAGGAGACCCGGCTCCAGTCATGCCTGTATGGTCACTCTGCTCTTCTTGATGGTACCAGTAGTTATCCACATGAGGTCTGATTGTTCCTCGTGTCACTCATTTGCTTATATGGTTCACTCCTGTGAGCTCTACTGCCTCAGTGGCTTAAGGACTGACCACCAGCGCACAGCTCCAGGTGATACTTGAAGTCACAGCTTTGCCTTATTTACAGTTTTATGGGTTCATAGGTTACTACTAGGCTAACTGCCCTTGTAGACCATTTTAAGCCTAGCCAATTACTCCATGTGAGAATCAAACCCTGACCTTGTGTCTCTAAGGTAAACACCTTCACCTTTATGTCAACCTTCTAACCCATATTTAACAGTGTTACTACAACCTGAATTTGTTTTCATTACTGTTTTGTAGCATGAATCTTCATATATGTTTTTTATTTGTAGAGTTATGCTCTTTAATGAAAGTGACTGATAGCTTCACTTTTAAAAATGCGTAAGCTGCCTTTGGTTTGGATTCAACAGCAAAGTACCGATTGCCTTGATTACTGGGTATTTTTAGCTTCACCAACCACTGGAGTTTGCAGGACATCATCTGACCTAGATTTCGTGCTGTTAGTTTATTTGTCCTTTTCTCAAAGTCTGTGTGTTGCTTTTTTTTTCCACATTAAACTTAAAGTCCTGGGAACTCCCTCTCTTATTAATGTGTATGGTGCCTGCTCTGATGGTATCCTGGTGTTTTTCCTATCTGCTGAACATTCTTCACTTAGCAGTAGTCTGTTCTGAATAACAAATTTCCAGCACAATTCACCAATGTCCCAGTCTGGCAGTACTTCTATTTATGTTTAACTTTTAGCTTTTAAAGTACAACCTACTCATTGCTTGTTGTTGAGGTTTTCTATTGTTTCCCATACTCTGGTTATCCTTTAAGAACTCCTGATCGTACTGGCTGCCTCAAACACTCATGTTCCTCTCCATAACTGCCATTACTTCAGCTTAATGTTACTGGATATTTTTACTCCTGACACCATCATCATCATCATTACTGTTATTCATTTTTTAACACAATTAGTTGTTTTATCAGTGTTTCTGTTAGGTTTTGGTCTGACTTTTGGATTTAACCTTATATCTGCTCTGCACCATTGCCTCTGCCCTTTCTGGACCAGAATACAATTTTAGCCACATTTATTTGTGTTTAATTTGTTTCTCATATTATTAGACTGTTTAATGATGTAGTTTCCTGTTGCGTGCTTTTAGTAAACCTTGCACTGACAAGATCTAATTTTACTGTTTCCATTTATATTTTCGTTACTCTGACATTATGTTTACTTCTCCCAGGATTACAAATATATTTACAGCTTACTTTGTCAATTCTGCCAGTTTAAAACTTCTGCTTCTCTCATACATTTGCCTTAATTGTCTCAAATGCATGGCTCAGTTCTTAATACTACAAATTATTTATAGCATTCAGTTTGTTTTAGTTGAATTACTTCTTATTTTAAATTGTATCTTTATATTACTGAAATTATTGTTTGATTTTACTGGTGTCATAACACCCATGGCTTACAGTATGGACCATTCTAAAGGCACTATACCCTTTTGTCACTTGAATCTCCTTAGACAGTTTTCACTAGCAATAGAAAGCATCATATTCTCAAAAACATAGGGATGATTACCATTTCTACCTCTGTCAAAAGGCTCCTGGGTGGAAAATGGAGCCTATAGGTCTGATATCTGATCATCATTATGGAGTGAGACTTCAAGTTACCGATGTCCTGCAGTGCTACATGATAAACCCACACGTGTTGCTCACATTATTCACGGTTAGTAACGAGAACATGGTCTCTTATATTCTTTATGCTGGTGATACACTGTAATGCCAAGTCAGTCTGAAACAAGCTGGGGATTATCTTTGGCTTGTTGCAGACCTGCAAACTGACACTTATAAGGAAAACCTAGTTTGATAACAGCACTGGTCCAATTCTGGAAACAATCTTGTCCACTCAGGTTCTCAGTTATTTAGCATCCCTGGCAAGACACAGCTGGGGAATGCAATTGCGATGTTTTTCCTGTAACTGTCCTGGGCATCAGGCAGACTATCCAACTCTTCTAACTAAGTCAAGGATGCATCAGCAAAATGTGGTTGCTTCTTCACCTACTATCCACATAGCAGTGTCAGGATGATCTTTCTAAAGTTTACTGACTACTTTGTCACCTTGGCATGGACTAGCCCAAAACTTTATATAATAGACAATTTCAACATTCAATTTGCTTTCTTTGCTAGGTTTGATATGGTTATTACCTGTGTGACCCATCACTTTAGACATACACTGAAGTCAGTTTTCCAACTTGATGTATCTACCTTTGATCCCAGAATGGAATTGGTCCTATGGTCTGACCACATCCTGGTACGTTTTGTAGCAGAGCTCCCATGACTTGCTCCCTGATCCTAAGTTGATGCAGTGTAACAATTTCACATCTATCACACCAGGAACCCTCTATCCTGCTCTGCATCGGCTCATAGAGAAGTCCTGTGCAAGGGACACAGCTGGGCTTGTCTTTGCTATAATTCATCAGTAAGACCTGCCTGCCAAGTACACCCAGTCCACTTTACAGCCTGTGAGCTTTGAAATGGTCCTAAACTCTATGCACTATGGAGGACTTGTCAAAAACATGAGTAGAGATGGTAATATACCTGGTTGATGAAGGTTAAGCTTAGAATAGATGAGCATTATGCTCTGTACCAATCAAAATTTCCCTTAACAAACATGTCTTTTCTGTCTAATGAGAGATATAGCATAATTAGTAGACCAGCCATTTTTCCACCCAGTGAGTGAGCGTTTTTAGCCTAAGAATGTGAGCTTACTGCTCACTTCTTTGTAGCCAAGCTTACATCCATCAGAATGGACAAAACACTCACAGAACTCTCAAAGGAGGCAGTAGTCGTTCAGCTCATGTTGTCATTTTCTGTTAGGATGGTTTTATTTGTCCAACTACCATGATTTAATTTAGTTTCAACCATGCATTGCACAACATGTAGACTGAACCTTTACCCTATCTGGCTGGGTACCATATACATGCAGCTTGATACACGTCTCAAAGGACATGACTTCTGCAGTCAACTTCACTCAAATATTTGGACCTGACACATGACTGAAAAATCCCATACTGGGTTTCTAACAATCTCCATATAGTAAAAGATTGACTGGACTACTTTGTTTGGGTACCCAATGGCATTCAACATGGCAGGCTATGGGACCCTCTTTGGATATTTACAAAACTACTGCTGATTATCAGAAACAGTCCTACATTGAGTTACCTTCTTGGACAATTTTAGGGAGAATATTCTGGTTTTGATTCCTCTGTACTCCACCCTTCGAATTGTGAAGTTCATAGGATTCCATCTTCTTCTCTGCCTGTTCTGTTCACTGTGTGCATACTGGCTTTGGGAGATCTTATTCAGAAGAAAGGCTTGGATGCCACTTACATGTTGATACTCTACAACTCCACCAGTCTTTCCCTCAGGATATTGTGTCAGTTAGGAAATTCTGAGCAAATGACATGGTTTTCATCCATTAGTTATAAGGGCCATAGGCTTGAATTTGTGGCCTAGAAGCACAACCTCAGTGTCATCTTTGATATCAGACTTTTACCTCAGAACTACCTTGTCAGCCATTATTGCACTGTCATGCTAAGTCCTCAAAGGACATGGCTAGAAAAAAAGCACAAATGTCCAGAACCTGGTATAAAAGCACACCAAAAACAAGGGGAATGGAGTGAGTGGCTACTGCAGCAGTGATCAGTCAAATACCTACTGTTATGGTAAGTTTACAAAAGATAAACGCCTGAAGAAACAATTTTAAATAGTTTGCTTTGACACAGGCTGTCCCTTCTTCTTATCTTCACAAGAAATGAACAGCTGATCAAAGTTCTGAAAAACTGGTTCTGTAAAGATAGCACCTGAGTTATTTCTGGACATCCAACGTATGAAACATCCTTTCTCCCTAACGTTTGGGTTCAGGGAAGAACACAGAGATAGATATTTTGGCTTAAAGTAAATTTGGATACCATTTCAGGCATAAAAGAAAGATTAGTTCTCAAAGAAATCATGTCTCTATGGAAAATGAAATAGGCTTGACCCATCATCTTGCAGAGGTCAAACCAATCAGTAAGAGTGTTTTTCACGTTACGAACCTCAAGTCAGCAGATCAGTTAGTTTGAATGGAGCAAGTGTTATCTTCTCAAACACAAAATTAAGATCCCAGGGAGGAGCCACCTGTTTTCCTGGAGGTTTCTTATGTAATACCCCTTACTAAAACATTTTGATATGACAATGCATTGGGGGGATCCACTGGCATACATCCTGAAATGGCTGGCACATGAACTTTTATACAAGAGTAAGACAAGTCACAGGAAAGTAGCACAAAGATATTGCAAAACCAGAGAAATACTAGCCCTGAATGGGTTCTGGTTATATTGAGAACTATAAAATCTGTTTCATTTCTTATATATGATTTTTCTAGTAGCAGGCTTTTTGTCTGAATTTATACCTGCTGCATGTACTCAGAAAACAGATACCTAAATGGTATTAAGGCCCTATCATACAGGCTGTCAGCTGAAGATGTTTGAGGTTGGGATATACCAGACACCCCTGTTGCTGTGTGAGTAGATCCAGTCTTTGCAGAAGCTTGTGGTAATTGCCTCTGGCCAGTTTCAAAAGAAGGGGAACCACTGATGCCTGGGCCAGAAGGCAGTCACCACAATGTTCTTGGGGGATTCCTCCTGAATCTTCAGAAATTCCCTGGGTATTAGTGGAAAGGCATACAGGAATACTCTTATTTAAGGAAAAGTAAAGTGTGTTTGTTTGTTTGTATCTTTCGGCTTTTCACGGTTAGGGGGTGGCACTCTGGTCTGCTAATGGCTGGCAGTAGATTTTTATGTGCCGAGTTGCCGGCCCTGACGCACAACCTTCAACGAAGGTATGTCCATTCACGCATGTCTCCACACAGAAGACGCTCTAGCTGAGAATCAAACAGGGTCTTACTGTGAGGCGACAACGCTACCGCAGCACCACCATAAGGAAAAGTAAAGTAAAGAAAAGAAAAGAAAAAAAAGGCATCTCTGTCTTTCAGGCAGCCCTTCTTGCATGGAGTCCTGGAGCAGAATTTTGCCAGCTGACTATTCAGAGAAGAAGCAGTAATTAATTTCACTCAGTTTGCTGGAAGCAACAGAAGAGACATAGCTAAAATGTCAGCATAAGTTACATGGATAAGGGAAACTACATTGAAAGCAAATAATGCTGAACTTAGTTCTCATGCTGAGAATCACTGGAAACAGTGTAGGACATTGCCAGAGAGGTAGAGTGCTTGGATCCACTGCTTTATAACATGTTAAATGTAGGACCTCGAGAAGAGTGTAGAATTAGTTAGGGTTCAAAGATATGTATGTGGCAAAAGAAGGCAAAGCAGACGTGACATAACTTTATTGCAAATAAATCTCCATGTATGAGACCTGTGCTGAGCAGAAAGACAGGATTAAGTTAGGCACAAGAAGACGGTTCCCTCACGTATATCAAATGAAATACCAGTGCTTGTTGTATCCAAGGAAAAATACCTGGAACAACATCAGACAAATTCAGTGAAGCCAAACAATTGTAACTACCAGTTTCTCTTCATCTCCTAACCCCTGCCAAGTCCCATTTCTAGCTTTGTCCCATGTGCAGCTCTCTTCTTGGATCAGGTATTTATTTCCGCAAAATAATATATTTTGTCTCTCACATATAACTGTTATGCTGATGAACTAATCGCCTTGTAGTCTGTCTGCTCTGCATTTATTAAATGGAAAAACTGTCTCCTTTTTCACGGGATCAATGAAACCAGATGTACACATAAACCTTCCTTCATTATTTATCTTACATATGGTCAGTGTTCAAGAGCAAAGAGGACATTCACAACTGTGGGCAGTGTAAAGGTATCAAATTCCTATCACACTGCATGAAAGTTCTGGAGATAGTGACCAATAAACGAATACAGAGAGTAATAGAAAGTAATATGGCAGATGAACAGTTAAGATTCATATCAACATGCAGCACAACTGACCCAACAGTTGCAGTGAGACAGATACTTGAAAAGAAACTAGAGGAAAGGAAATAGTCCAACTGGGCATTCCTAGACTTGGAGAAAGCATATGACAAGGGTAAAGCAAGAGGAAATTAGGGCATCCAACAAAGAGATAGATGGACTGTGTGAGAGACCTGCAACAGACAGGCATGAGTGTTGAAAAAGGTAGGACAGTAGCATTGAACAGAGACAGATGGCAATAGCAGACACAACACTACAACCCCATGTAGAAAATGGGAAAAACTGGGGGTGATGATGATGATTATGATTACATACTTCATTACTTTACTATTGTAATATACTTTTGAGAAAGCCTACTACCCTTTGTCTGGTACATTTAAATCCATTGTGTATCTGGCCATCTACATGGTTAAGCAATAAAGATTCAGTACACTAAAGTTATCATATAACCTGCTGTTATAGTTTACAAGAAAGTGCAATCCCATCAATTATTAGCCCAGAGCAAGTAAGAACAACAATGAACATCCTGTGTAAGACAGGTTTAAGCATGTTAAAATGAGACCTGTTCCAATAAAATCACCAATTAAAACAATAATAGGAAAACAAGAGAACTGATTACGAAGACGCCGCATCACATTAATAGCTCAATCAGCAAAAGCCTTCATAAGCACTACACCGTTACAGACTACCAAACAGCAATGCTGCTATGCTGCTAAATGACCACATTCATCCAGCAAACTGCGAGATCTTGACCAAAGCATCTACAAACAAAATTGTAATATATCCCCAAAATTAGAAAGTGCAGAATAAAGAAGAACTTTGTACAGCTATGCTAAAAGTGCAATTAACATGTACATAACACAGAGAGCATTATTTCAAAGCATAAGGAACATTCAAACTTAAAGGTGCGTCACAGATTAAGTAATAATCACTACCACAAATTGTAGGTGGGTGCCTTTAAGCCATCACTTTAAACATAATGTCTGAATCAGAATAATTTAGCATGATAAACAAATGCAGAGACACCTTTGTTATACAGTGGTAACATAAAATAAGAATTACACAATAGGCAGAGGACTACTGTAAAAGCTGGAATCGATAATGCCCTGGCTTATAATTTGCAAAAGATGCGTCCAATAAACTCAACATTAACAATACCTTATCAAAACATAACACATATATATTGGAAGGAAAACATAACACAGGCACATGCAAACAGACTACAACATTAATTCTTCACAAGGAGTTATATAAAATCAGATGAGATAAATGAGACTGATTTCCCATTGCTTATTGCTTGTAAAATGGTCTTGCCATCAAAACATTTGGGGAGGTTTTCTCTCAGTACTTGAAAGGCCTAACAGTTTTTTTTTCTGCTGGTACCCACATTTCTAAGACACAACAGATAATTGTAAAATAGTAGAGCTCTACAACAGATAAGTCACAGTTTAACTACATATAATGTGAACCTGTGCCTGCCTTCACATTCTCTATCGTACAGCAGTTAGTCTGTCCCCTGAACTTCCTTCACAAACAGTAAAAGCATTTGTACTAAGAACAGAGAGACAGGTATGTGCCTTATCTATTCATCTTACCCAGTTGGCTACCCATGTGACAGGTCTATAACAGGCTTAATATAAAATATTTTAATAAGGACAAAGAGTGCTAGCTCTACAACAAACCTGGAGTCTGGGTATCATGCATGGGGACTTTGAGTGTCGTAAAAATCACTACAGTTCATTTATTCAAGGTGGCTGGGCTAACCCCCAAGGACAGTACTAATATGCTGAAATGAACAGGTATACACAGTAGGGCTATCAGACAGGCTGGCTACGATTTTTAAAAGCATATAATAAATACACATAGGATAGTAAAGATACAAATAAAGTTCACCTTAATGAAGGAGGAACATGGAAACACCCTTTTTCAAAAATGTTTTCAAAACTCAAATAAAAAATAACAAAGAGTACTATTCTTCAAATTAATCAGGACTCATTATTTGTAACATTGAACAAGTAATGGGCCAGTGAGTGAACAATGCATACTTTGACAAATAAATAATGTAGTAGCCACACTTCCTGGTTAATTTAACTAATGTATGTCTCATGCTCACACTTTCCACCAGTTAGGAGCATACAGTGACTTTCTACAGAGAAAACAACTCCCACAGTGTTGTCTATTTAATTATTTACATTTGTTAACTGGGTTAATCCCACTCAGCGTGTCAAGCTAGTTTCAAGAGAGATCCGTGGGTATGTCATATCACAGTGCGGTGGTAACATTCACTGGGCCTGTGGCACATTTATTGCTGCTGGACTTGTTGAAACATGTCTAACAGACAAGCTGTTGCTCTGATACTGCTAACCTCACTGGCAGCAATGCTCCTTCGTGCAGACTTCCTTCATGAACTGTGAAAACTCATGAGTTGCATAAAGTACAGTTGTGCACACTTACCATAAAAGTAGATGTTCGAGTGTATTCACTGTTGCAGTCATTACATTTGGGTTATCTGCTTGCAGTAGCCCTCATTCAGCCTGATTAACAATGTCTTGCGTCCTGCGTCCATTGCTGTCCCTTCTTCCATGACGTCAGGTCGTCAGGGGTATAAAACATGCAGCCAACGCCATTACATCAGTTTTTCTTGTCCCAGATGTCAGGTGCCCCCCTAATTGGAAACAATTAAATCTATAAATATACAAGGTTATACCTCCAACAAAAAAGCAAATACACCAAAAAGCTTTTGAGCATAGTAAAGTAGAGTAGAGGTATAGCCCAAAGAAGAAAGGGAGCTGGAGGGAGGGTAACCAGGACTGCAATAGTGAATACACTTGAACATCTACATTTATGGTAAGTGTATGTTCTTTGTGTTTCACTGTTGTAGTCATCACATTTGGGTAGATTCCCAAAGCTAAGGATGGGAGGAGGAATTTAGATTGCATTAGGACCAGCTATAAGGCCCTGCAAGACTGCAGTGGCAAAGCCAGCTCTGGATTTAGAGAAAATTGGCAGATGGTAATGCTTGGTGAAAGTATGTACTGAACTCCAGGTAGCAGCTTCTAGGATGTCCCTGGTAGGGACGCCTCGGAGAAAGGCTGTAGAGGTAGATGCACCCCTGGTTGAGTGGGGTCTGATCCGCTGTGGGATAGGTTTTCCATGGTGCTTGTAGCAGAAATGAATACAATGGCCTATCCATTTGGAAATGGTTTGCTTTGAAACAGCCTTCCCCTCTGCCCCTGCAGCCAATGCCACCAGCAGTTGGTCAGATTTCCTTTGAGGTTTAGTCCTGTCCGAATAGAATCTAAGTTGTCTGTGCACATCTAAGGAGTGCAGTATCCGTTCCCCTTTATTCTGTGGGTTAAGAAAGAAGGTTGGCAAATGAATGGACTGGTTAAGGGCCACAGTGGATACCACCTTGGGCATGAAGGAGGGATTGGTCCTGAGGGATACCCTGTCCGCATGAAAGGCTCCACTGCCATGAGGGCCTGTAATTCAGATGCCCTTCTTGCTGAAGTGATTGCTAAAAGGAAAGCTGTTTTCAAAGAGAGGAATTTTAAATCCGCAGTGGCAAGTGGCTCGAAAGGAGGAAGGGTGAGCTTTTCCAATACAAAGTTAAGGTCCCAGGCTGGAGCTGGGGCTCTCCAGGGTGGTCATAGATTTTTGGCCTCTCTGAGGAACTGCTTAAGCAATAGATGAGAGAAGAGGGGAGGTTCTGTTTTACAATGAGCTGAAATGGCTGAGGCGTGAATTTTGATGGAGGAGAAATACAGGCCCTTGTGAAGCATCTCAGTTAAGTATTGTAAAATCTGAGGTAAATTGGGCACTGCTGTGCTCATCCCTTGAGATTGGTTCCAGACACAGAATCTTTTCCATTTTTCAGCATAAAATTTTCTAGTACTAGGCCTCCTTGCCTCTAAAAATGATATCCATCACTAGTTTACTGAGGGATGGTAAAGGAGAGATTAGGTAATTAGCGAGGCTGCTAAGTCCAGTGTATGAAGCTGAGGGTGCAGAATCTGGTTCTCCTGCTGAGACAATAGGGTAGGAGACTGAGGCAGGTGCCATGGGGCCAACAGTGACACACTGCGGAAGAGGGGGTACCAGTGTTGGCGTGTCCAGTCGGGTGCAATCAAAAATCTTCCTTGGTTTGTCTTGTTTCATCTTTAGCAGTACTTTGGAGAGCAGAGGCAGAAGAGGAAAGGCATAAACTGATAGGTTTTTCCAGCTGAAGGACAGAGCATCCACTTTCCAAGCTTGTCTGTGGGGAGTCCTTGTGCAAAATGTGTCCAATTGATAGTTCTGGGGGGGGCAAACAGATCTATATCTGGGCTCCCCCATTTGCTTGTCAACATGTTGAAAATCCTTGGTTCCAGCTTCCACTCATGTGGCTCCATGAGGTTTCTGCTTACTTCGTCTGCTAGTGTATTTAGTTTTCTTGGCAGGAATTGAGCTTGTAGATGCACTTGGTAGCTCAGGGCTGTGTTCCACAATGCCATGGCTAGTCTGCATAGGGGGTAAGAATGTGTACCCCCCTGCTTGTTTTTGTACCACATAACAGTGGTGTTGTCCGTCTTTACCATTAATTGTCCTGGAAGAATGTGGTCCTTAAAGGCTTGTCAAGAGCATTCTGTACAGCTAACATTTCTTTTTGATTGACATGCAAGTGCATTTGACTTGGGTTCCATTTGGCCTGAATGCACTTCCCTGACAGGTGAGACCCCCATGCATAATATGATGTGTCTGTTGTTAGGGTTTGGGCGGCAGGGGGTGGTGTGAATGGTAGTCCCTTGTTTTGGTGGCAAGCCTCTGCCCACCAAAGAAATTCTAGGCGTAGGCAAGGTATGATAGGAATCATTGCTTCTAGATCCTGAGAATGTCAACACCATAGGCTTTTTAGATACCATTGTAGTTTCCTCATATGCAGTCTTGCATATGGAATTAGAAGAATGAAGGAGGCCATGAAGCCCAAGGCTTGTAGTATTTGCCTTGCAGATAGTAGGGTTTTTGTGGCCACTTGTTTGAAGTAGGTTGTCAAATTAATTTGTTTCTCTGGCATGAGGAAAGCCATCTGGGAAGTTGTATTCAAGCTTGCTCCCAGGAATATGATTTGTTGACAGGGTACCAGGTGTGATTTCTTTTCGTTTATGGTATACCCCAGACAAGTTAGCACCCTTTGTACAAAGGCCAGATGATTCAAAAGTATGTCCTAGCTTTCTGCCTGAAGTAAACAATTGTCCATGTATGGGTATATTTGAATATTTCTTTGCCTGCAAAATGCGATGACTGGGGCTAGGCACTTTGTGAATACCCTGGGCGCAGTAGATAAGCCAAAGGGCAGTGCAGAGAACTGGTAGTGGTTGTAGCCTGCTTTGAAGCGTAGGTATCTCCTGCAAGACTCCCTGATTGGGATGTATACGTATGCTTCCTTTAAATCGAGTGTTACCATCCAGGCATCTTTTCCTAGCATAGGAAGGAACTGGTGAAGAGTCAGCATCTTGAATTTTGGAATCAGCAAAAAGGTGTTTAGAGTAGACAGGTCCAGAATAGGACAAGTCTTGAGTAGAAACCTTGTCCTTTTTCCTCTTCTGGTACAGTTTGAATAGTCTTTATGTTTAAAAGGGAGAGTATTTGCTTTTGAGCCTCTGCCCACTGATTTGGGGGTAGATCTGGCCACCCGCTTGGTGTTGTCAATGTGTGGAAGTGAAATCTGTATCCCTGGGACACTATATTTAAAACCCATTTGTCCTGGGTAATGAGTTCCCAGTTTTTGGCCTGCAGACCAGTCTTTCCCCCTAAAGGAGCATTCAGTTGAGAAGTGCTTGGAAGTTTTAAAATCAAGTCATTGAGACAGTTTTCCATAGGGGGGAGTCTTACTACTCCCAGATTTGGAAGCGGAAGCCCCCCCCACTGCTTAGTCCTGTGCGTTCCCTGGGACTGAAACCTGGGATTTCTGCTGTGTCTGGGTTTGGATTGAAAAGGCCTGGAAGGAGCCAGAAAGGACCAATTCTTAGAGGGCCAATGCCTACTAAATCTTGGAGGCTGAACTTGTAAGAAATCTTTAACAGTTTGCATAGATTTAGCTTTATCTTCCATCTTTTTAAGAACTTCCTCAGCTTTGTTGCCAAACAGCCGGTCCTGATTTAAGGGAGCATCAAGCAGTTTAGCTTTAACATGATCAGGCAAAGATTGCTCCTTAAGCCAAGCATGCCTTCTGAGTACAGACCCAGTGACAGCAGCCCTGCAAGAGGCCTCTAAAGAATCAAACCCACATTGCAAAGTATGTTTTCCAACCTGTTCAGCAGAATGCATTAAATCCTGTAATTCCTTATTTTCAGCACAGTCAGGAATCAACATCATTTTCTGTTTAAGTAATCCAATAATATGTTGTTGGTACTTTAACATATGAAACTGACAGTTTAAGGCCCTAATGGCCAAGGTTGCAGAAGTGTAAACCTTCTTACCCCATCTATCCAGCGCCCTGGAGTCTTTATCAGAAGGGGTAGGGTTTGTGGCAGTAGAGGCCTTAATCCCCTTGGGTCCCTGGGAAATAGTCTCTGTTTCCGCAATAGGATTTTTAAAAAGGAACTTGTGAGAATCAGGAACCCTGTAATATATGTCAGGTTTTCTGGGAGCAGGAGGCAAAGAATCAGAGGCCAAACTAGATTCCAAAAAGGCATCATCTACAATGTCTAGTACAGGAGGTATAGCTAAAGGCCTATGCTGAGGCAAGAGTAAGAAATCCCTAAGCCTCTTTTTCGAATCAGAAAAATCCTGGCTTTCCCAGTGGAAATGCTCCCTTAGAGTGTGCAAGGTTTTACCAAAAGAAACATTTTCTGGAGGGGAAGCAGAGGGAATAGAGTCCTCTGCATCAGAATCCTCATAAGTAGATAAGGGTAAATCCAGATCATCGGAAGAATCAGAAAAATCAGAATCCTGGTCAGAAGATTCATAAACAGTTTCAGTCCTAGGTCTCTTAGAAGAGGGTGGTTGGCTTCCCCGATTAAAGTTATAAGATCTTCAGCCATCCTTATCATTTGTGTTTTAGGCATAGAGGCCTGAGCATGCAGCCTGGGCATTGGTTTTCTAGGCGTAGTTCGAGGTTTAGGCCTTAAAGAAGAAGGAGGCATTGGTTTAATATGCAAGTATGTAGGCCTGAATATACCCTCAGAAGCCGGTGCCTGCACAGTGGCTCCGGACCCATCCAAGGTAGAGACATTCGCAGGTTCCACAGTTGAAGCATGTCGCAGCATACAGGACTCCTAATGGGTCTCGGTAGAAGCCTTCAAATCAGAAGTAGCGGGTATCAGGGGCTGCAAAAGCACCTCACTGAGTACCGGTGAACTGGTGACTGGCTTAGGAAAAGAGTTGTCGGCAGCTTTGGACCTAGGCAGCCTGTCTCTGTCTCTATCTTTGCATTTTTTTGGAATTCCGGTAGTCGGATGGCTTACCAATGATATTTCTGGATAATTGAACCGATAACCGAAATATTTAGAGGTGAAAATATACCAATGACGGATAGTGCGTTGATTAAATAAAGCACAAAACCGACAGCAAGGTACACTGTGGTCAGGGCCTAGGCAAGGAATACAGTACAAATGAAAATCTTTGTGAGGTATTTGCTTTCCACAAGAAATGCAATTATTAACTTTTACTAACATCGGTAAGGAGCAAGAAAAAGTTTCTTCAACGGGGTACTTAGTTTAGTTGAAGACTTCGGTTCTGAAACTTGAAAACAAAAATTTCAGGAGTCGGCCGACCGGCACTTGCGAACTGCTTCTGCTTCAGGCACCGCACGGCAAGAAAGACTGATGTAATGGCATCGGCTGCATGTTTTATACCCCTGATGACCTGATGTCATGGAAGAAGGGACAGCAACCGATGCAGCACCCAAGACTTTGTTAATCAGGCTGACTGAGGGCTACTACAAGCAGATAACCCAAATGTGATGACTGCAACCGATAACCGGTTAAAGTATCTGAAACCAATGCAACAGTGAAACACGAAGAACATCCTACATTAATCTTGTTCCCAGTTTCCATTGTACTTTTATGTTTCCTCTTTTAAATGGAACTTTTCTTCACTCTTTCTCCCCCTCTCTGATCAAGGTCAACAGGTTTCTTGCTAGGTTGTCCTTTTTATTTTTGTTCAGCATCACATCTCTCTCCTGTTTACTCTCTGTCTAGACCAATAACTGAACTTATCCCACTACTGGTGTACTCCATCCTTGCATCTATGGTATATTATAATAACCAGTACTTACTGATGCCTGTTTTTTTTTTACACAGGGTAACAGTTTTACATTTACAGTGCATTAAAGAATTTACGAGTCACCTAACTTAACTACAGCATCAGTTTTACATTTCAGTCACATCACCTCACTCCCGTAACTTGAAAACTGATGTCAATATATCTCTGCTTGCTGCTTTTAGTCTTAAATCCTTTATTAAACTTTTGTTGTACTTTTGCTTAAAACTCTGAAGTCATTTTAATTAAATATGTTACATACCCACTGCAAATCTATTTCTAGCACTTACTGTTCTACCTTGGTTTGGCAATTAAATTCATACGATTAGTAAATGTTTAGTTGTCCATTGCTTATACTACTAAATCCTTCACTTTATTAGCTTCCACTAACGTTTTAATTCTTCTTTTATTTTTTTTTTCCTTTTTCACTGGTCTAACTATGTAATATTCACTACACTTTTTCCACTACTTCTGTAAACAGCTTGCATGCTGCTTATTTACACAAATCACCAAGATCTTGTTACTATGTCTTTGCATACGTTCCATTCATTTTAAATCATTAGGAAATCTTGACTTGTTTATTGTGCTAGCTGTTGCTCTCCCTGATAAAGATGATTAGAAGTGAACAGGCTACATTCCCAAGACCCCCATAGGATCTCATTCTCATTTAAAAGTCTAAAGACGGAGCCTGTTCTGTGCTGAAGATTGCACATATAAGACCATTCACAAACTATTTCCTGGTATCCAGAAATAGCACAGGAAATATAAGCATACAATTACCATAAAAAAGAAACAGTCCAAGCAAAGAAGAAAACTTGGAAGGCATAAACATATGATTGTGATTAAAAAGAAAGATTAAAATACTTGATTATATTCCATTTTAGTTGTGCATGAAGTAATTAATCCAGAGATTGTGGCTTCAGTGTTAAGCCAAGCTCATTAAAACCCAATACAAATTAAAATTGCTTAGAATCACGCAAGCTCAGATTTAAAAAAAATAAATAAAGGCAGATATAGTTCTAATAGTCAATTATAAGAATACAGTACAAGTAAAGTACACTAAAAACAAGAAAGAATTAAAGCCATGCTGGACAACTGATCCCAAATACAAACAGCCAGGTAATTAGATAATAGAGTTATGGATGTCATGCTCCAAGACTTGAGATATTACCTGATAAGTATGGAACTGCAGGAAACGTTGGCACTGTGAGCTCATTGTTGACCGCTTTGTGCTGGCCACAATAGCCGCACAATGCAAATCCCATATAAGCAGAGGTATAAAGACAAAAAGCATTTCCCACCAAACTATTTAAACAAGCAATCAGTTAGTTACAAGACTGATCATGAACTCAAGAAAAAGTTTAATAATTATAACAGTCTTTGAAAATTCAATGCTTCATATTTATTTATTATTTAATTTATTTATTTAACATTTGTTTTACTGGGAAAGTCTGACTTGCAACAAAGCCAATTTTCAGCAGAGGCCTGGGGAGAAACACTCCAGATTATTATTATTATGGCTTTGGTCTGTTTTTTTTTTTCCTTGTAAAGTAAGCCTTGTCAGAGCCAAAATATATGGAGTCTCTGTTGCTCCCTTTTCACTAGCAGACCACATCTGGAGATGTATCACATGATACAAATGACTTTACTGTCAGATGTGACTTGCTGTCATTGTTTACACTGAACTTCCACAGTACTGACACCCCTCATAAAGGTACTGTTACTTCTTTCCACAGTACTGACACCCCTATTGAAGGTACTGTTACTTCCTTCCACAGTACTGACACCCCTCCTGAGGGTACTGTTACTTCCTTCCACAGTACTGGCACCCCTCCCGAAGGTACTCTTACTTCCTTCCACAGTACTGATACCCCTCATAAAGGTACTGTTACTTCCTTCCACAGTACTGACACCCCTCCTGAAGGTACTGTTACTTCCTTTCACAGTACTGACAACCCTCCTGAAGTACTGTTACTTCCTTACACAATACTGACACCCCTCCTGAAGGTACTGTTACTTCCTTCCACAGTACTGATACCCCTCGTAAAGGTACTGTTACTTCCTTCCACAGTATTGACCTCCCTCCTGAATATACTGTTACTTCCTTCCACAGTACTGACACCCCTCATAAAGGTACTGTTACTTCCAGTACTGACACCCCTCCTGAAGGTAATGTTACTTCCTGACCTCTCTCTTTTTCATCTACATGATCATACCTTATCAGTAAGCAGCACATATGTGCCTAACTATAGTATATGCAGCTATTTTTTTCTGAATAACTTGAGACATTTAGAAAGCCTGTTAGTGCAGCACTTCCACAGATAATTGTGCACAGTCCTGGTATTTTGTCTGAACATGAATTCTTAAGATTTATTCAGATAGTGAGAGGGCAGCAGATGTTCGAAAAGAAGTGAAAAAAGTATGTTTGACGTGAAACAGATAACACTACACAGGATTAGAGAAAGAGTACTTTTAGTATGAAATGTTATAAAGTATCTGAAACCAATGCAACAGGAAATAAAGTGTGCATGAGATACAAAAAAGAATGGGCCATATCATTAGAATTTCAATATAAGAGCTATCTTATGATTGTTAAATTCCTGAAATCCTGGTAGCTGGTTATTATTGTTCCTATATGTAAGAGAGATGATGCCTAGGATCCGAGAACAGGGCTTGGGTTTGAAACATTAGTAATCAACACTGATTTGTGCAATTACTAGTGTGTGACTGGTAGGGTTGTCCCTGAAAGGACACACTGACAATATATTGGGGATTTCTACTTTCCTCATAATGAAGTCACTTTGTAGTCAATATATATATATATATATATATATATATATATATATATATATACACGCACACACATCACACACACACACACACACACACATATAAATATATATATAATATATATATATAAATATATATATATATATATATATATATATATATATATATATAAATATATATATATTTTTATACATATATAAATATAAACATATTAAACTAAAAAACACTTCCGAAACTAAAGGTGAAAAAATGACATGGACTATTGAATGTAGTTTAGCGATTTCATCCTTTAGTTTAGTTATTTTCTCTTCTGTTCGTTTATTTATTTTTATATATATATATATATATATATATATATATATATATATATATATATATTGCTGTGTCGTTCAGATTTTCCCGGTTAGGGGTCACCACAGGGGAACTCCAGTCCGCTAATGATTGGCAGTAGATTTTTACGTGCCGAGTTGCCGGCCCTGACGCACAACCTTCAACGAAGGTGCTCCCATTCATGCATGTCTCCACACAGAAGACGCTCTAGCTGAGAATTAAACAGGACAACGTCTTACTGTGAGGCGACAATGCTACCGCAGCACCACCACCGCAGTTTTCATATATATATATATATATATATATATATATATATATATATATATATACCGCACACACACACACACACACACACACACACACACACACACACACACACATGTAGCAAGTGGTACAGAAGGGTTTGCTACCTGCAAAAATGCTTTTTTCCTGTGATTTTTTTTAGATTTCTGAATGCTGTTCGCATTCCTGAGCTTTCACTCAATATAGTGATCAAACTTGTGTGACGTGATCAGAAATTAGTCAAGTACGTATCACAGAAACTAAGTATCCATGTATGGATTAACCCATATCTTTGTTAGATAAGCCTCCCTAAAGGTATTTTCTACTCTAGTTTACAGCAGCCTAAATTTGGAGAAGGATTCCGTGCATAGGAAAAAGTGTGTTTTATCAAAGTGATACATCAGATGCCTGCTTTATTTTTGAACATACAGCAGTAAGATCTCAAAAGCTTTGTACAGTACTTGCAGACCTTGAGACTGCTTTTGACCTAGTTGACAAGAACAAACTCTGAGTACCTAAGAAGAGATTAGGGGTAGCTGAAGAAGTTGAGTGTGGTGATTAAGACTCTTTATTTTTCCACTTGGGCTAGGGAAAATGTATCCTCTTAGAATCACCTGTCAGGGGAAATCCAAACTATTACAGAAGTCAGACAGGGATGAATATGGCCCCCTCCTGGCTTTTTTTATCTAGACTAGTGATATTGTCAATATTTTACAACATATTTCCGATGCCAATATATTAGGGAATGTAGATTACTTTTTATGCCCATTTAAAGCTTTGGGAGATTATATACAAAGAACAAATGTCAAAAGACTAACCCGATGTATAATTGAACAAATAAGACAAACCAGTACACTTGAAACAAGAGAGAACTGAAAAAGTGAATTATTTTCTATAGCTTGTCATAGTTTTCACACAGAACAGAACTTGTAAACTGTATAAATAGTATGGGAAAGCCAAACTAAACAATATGATTCCCACATTAGGGGTAAGAGATTCCAGACTGATAGAGTTAACTCAAACCTCACTGATTTAAGTTTTAAAAGCTATGGTTTATCTTTTTATCCCTTATGTTGAAATATAGGCTAATGAGGGGAAAATAAACTTGATTGTTCCATTTCACAGAGAATGATGCAAATGGTGTTATGGTTACTCTTACCCTTCTAGGCAGTACATTTGGAAAGAACTTGGTATAACACATAATAGCACCTTGATGGTCTGCCAACTGATAGCTCTCTGCATAAAGATGTCTAGGAAGGAATATTCAGAAGGTTGTTTAGATGCCCGGACTGATAAAAAATAGTTGGTTGGAAGAGAAGACTACAATTAGCCTATTGTTGGAAGGTATCAAGGAAAGTGCTTCAAATATATGGCTAGATCTACCCAAAGAGGTATCAAGACAAAAATGTTGCATTAAGTCAGAATTACAAAGCAAGCGTTTAGAGAAAGGTTAGATACATTTGTATAAATGATACCCATAAGACCTATAGGAGTGCTTTATTAACCTTGTACGTGCAACAGCTGATAAAATGTATTTATTTATTTATATTTGTTACCCTGGTAGTGTACTATCAGTATTGACCAATTTCAGGCTTATCTTAAGTAAAACACAAAATATTTCACAAACAAAAAATACAGAAATGTAAGCAACAAAAGCGTAGTTCAGACTGATTACATAAGGAAAAAGCTATATATTTACATTCAAATGAACAAGCACATTGGAATCTACAATCAATCTGAGTAACGTACAATATATTCATTAGTTTCTAAAGTTGGTCAATCTTCAGTGAATCTTGAGAGAGAAGAGACTCGTAAAAAAAGTAGCAAAGCTTATTTATATGATACATCCTTGAGGAATCTATGTTCAGTGCACACGCATTATAAATTTGAAATTTAGTGTGTCAGTTTATGGCATTCAAAAGTAGGAAACAGTCTGACAGGTAAGAAATATAGATGCTAACTATGGAAAGAAGATTTACCTGATATCTTCTTAGAATACCCTATTTGTGGGAAGGCAAGAGATGGGTTATTCAGCGTCATAAATTATAAAGTTATATAATTGTCTGACAATGAAATGATTGCACTCATACTGTTTGTAAAACAGGTGCTGTCTGTGATCACTATCACTACCACTCTTAATATAAAGCACAGGCTTAACAAAAACTTACAGAAATATGTTAACTAACTACAAAAGATAACCAAGGAACAGTGTGCTAATACAGTAAATATGCATGTTGTAGTCATTATCGTGTGATGTGTGTAACAGATGTACAACCTTATACATGATGTGTATGTTCTACATTATCAGATTTAAACAATATATTCTAGAAATCTAAAACTTAAAGAAATAAACAAAACGCATTCACAAAAGCATTCTGATAGAAAAGATTTTAAACACAATGCATATGATAAGACTGAACAACGACAGTGCTTGCTTCTAAAACAAGATCACACCTCATGATCAAAGCCCGAAAAATCTAGTCCTTAGTCCACAGTTGTATCCCTGCTGAAATTGTAAGAATCGTAAATTCAGTCCTCAAAAATGCAAGGCTGTAAAAGTGAACAGAGGAATAACTAGAAAGTCTGAGACTATGACAAGTTAATGTAGTCAATTTCAACTCTGAGGTACAGCAATAGAAAAGTCAGTATTTATGAATAGCAGGGAGTGTGTGTGTGTGTGTGTATGTGTGTGTGTGTGTAATAGTGAGACTTGAAATTCCATTTTGTTTTGGAATCCCGGTTTATTTTTTTCATATCAAGACCCACAATTTCATCTCCAAAACATATGATAAGGGCTAACTCCCTCGTCTTTTTACTCATTCTAAATAGCTTTCTCTCCCAAAAGCATTTGTAGATCTGATAGAAAAGAATCTTATGAAGTATTTATTTTTATCAGTAGGACACACACTCATCTAAGTTTGACTTCAATTGTGTTAAAGAGGCTGCAGTCAAGCACTATGCACAAATAAGAACAAAATATATAATTTAAGCAAGTTAAAATAATAAAAGACGTGACACAAATATATAAATAAAGAATAAACAGCTACAACAGTAATAAATAAAATACAAAACATGTTAAGATTAAATTAAAATATTGCATGCAACACCAAATATTCCAAAAGGTACACTTACCAACTAAACATATTCAATGTGTACTTAAAAGTGTCAAGTTGTGGGGACTCCCTCAGCCAGCCATATATTTGCACATGGATAAATAAATGCTTGAATCTCAGAAAGCTCAAGGCAAACAGACTGACCTGCCAGCAGCCCCGGGGGGCTGAGTGAAGGTAGGAGTCAGCTGTAATCAGGTCAATCTCTGTATGGCAAGGTAAACTAACACAAAACCTTTAAGCATGACCCACTACTTAAAACAGGTCAGTGCAGACTTTACAGTACCAGTTTAGCATGATGGCTCCTAAGCATCTCAGTGAGTAACTGCACTATGAAGTTTTGAACTGGCTCCAGGCAGTCATGTTCTGTGTCAAACAGATCCAGGTAGAGAGTACTGCAGTAATGTAACTGGAAGCAGGGTATTGTGTACTGCAGTAATATAGCTGGAAGCAGGGTACAGAGTACTGCAGTAAAGTAACTGGAAGCAGGGTATAGAGTACTACAGTAAAGTAACTTGAAGCAGGGTATAGTGTACTGCAATAATGTAACTAGAAGCAGGGTATAGAGTACTACAGTAATGTAACTGGTAGCAGGCTATAGTGTACTGCAGTAATGTAACTAGAAGCAGGGTATAGAGTACTGCAGTAATGTAACTGTAAGCAAGGTATAGAGTACTGCAGTAATGTAACTGGAAGCAGGGTACAGAGTACCACAGTAAAGTAACTTGAAGCAGGGTATAGTGTACTGCAGTAATGTAACTAGAAGCAGGGTACAGTGTATTGCAGTAATGTAACTGGAAGCAGGGTATAGAGTACTGCAGTAATGTAACTGGAAGCAGGGTATAGAGTACCACAGTAAAGTAACTTGAAGCAGGGTATAGTGTAGTGCAGTAATGTAACTAGAAGCAGGGTATAGAGTACTGCAGTAAAGTAACTTGAAGCAGGGTACAGAGTACTGCAGTAATGTAACTGGAAGCAGACCAAAGCATGCACCAGCACCACTGTTGGGAAGATCAGAGAGTGAGATAACATACTTAATAAGGGTGGTACTCTAATGACAGAAGCATGAGACTTTGACGACAGCTGAAATCTGGTCCTTCCAAAGTCAGCTTCTTATCAAAAAATCACTGCTAGGTTCTGCACCCTAGACACAAACAGCTTGTCACCCCGTTAAAAAAATATTTGAAGGCAAGACAGAGAAGATTCTCTAAATGAATTGCTAACTACCATTGCCACCATCTTTTAAGTGCTAAGTTTGAGCTAATGACTGGCCATCCAGTTTCCTGTAGGATGGTCAACAGCTGATGCAGACTCCTGAGAGAATGAGAGGTACAGCTGCATGTCATCTACATAACAAATATAATGCAATCCCCTCACATGAGTAACACCTCCAAAGGAATCACTTACAAAATGCCAAAGTTCACTACAAACCTCTGCCACCAGTATATAGAGGTTTATCACCCTAGCCCCCCCCCCCAATATGAGCCTGCCCAGTCCTTGAAAAAGCAATGCAGCTCCCAATTAAACAAAGACGCAAGCATTTCACTTCGCTCATGCCTAACTTATAAACTAATATACCCCGAGTCTTTCTACTTCTCCTCTATCCTCCTTTCCAAAATAACAACCATTTATAACCTCTCGCCAGAATTCAGTTTCTCTGTAAGCACATCCTATAACTGATTTCATATAACAGACACTTGCTTCTCAGTCACAGCCTCACAAATATGGGAGGCATTACTGGCACACACAAAAGACATTTGCTCATACTCAAAATTAAGACATCAGTTATGTTCCACAATGAACAGCTTGTAATTGTTACCCAAGAGCAAGGATCACACTACAACCAAATCACTACTAATCTTCACGCCCGACTATTGCTTAACCACCACATTCCAAGCATCATAGAATGTTTTTCACTCTATATATTCTCTTCCATCTTTTCAAACTATCGCCCTCTTCCAATCCCTCCCCTTCTACCCCTTCTCCTTCCCCTTTTTTCTCTTTTTATTTTTAAATCATATGCTATATATACTGTACATTGGCCAATGCTATTTTCTTACTTCATACTTTGTCCAGTGACCTTTTAACTGTATATCAGAAATGTTTTGTAGTTAAACCTTAACAAAGACTCATCTTTTGATATTGTACCCACCTAGGCAGAGCCTGAAAATATCCCATTTGGATCTGCATTCTAACCCCAATTAACAAATGAAAATAAAATAAAATAAATACATGATATGGTGACAGGACCCAGAATATAACCCCTATTCTGCTGTTTTATTATAGATATCAAGAGGAGAAACAAAAGTTTTAGGAGGGATTAAAAAAAAAGAACAAACCAAAGAGAAATTCCATTGAGAAAAGTACATAAATCTGAGCTTTTCTCTCACTGCACTCTCTGCAATGTTATACTTCTAAAGTTTGTGTTTTACACTGCTGACTTGATTTACCTCACTTCAGTGTATATTTTGTATGTAATCCCTTTCCTACTGCAGTTCTCAGAACTCCTATTTTCGAACAAGGCTGCCAATGCCCCATTTTTTGCACTAAAACGTCCTCCTCCCCTCACTGCCTGTCCTTCTCTGTCTCTATCCAGAAGTCAACATCATCTTCTTTTCTAACAATATGAACCGCCTGGAAGCCTGTTGATATTCCAAGGACTGTATCTGTGATTCTTGGAAAAGCAGACATTAATGTGTGAATAATGGGGAATGTATACTAAGTCTGAAATTGAGGTAGCTTGGAATATTCTGGGGAGCAGTTCCCCACATGAAGGAGTACCGGAAGCAAAATTCTCTGCTAAAATGTTTTAAAAGTACAACAGCAAGTTTCAGAATTTGCTGCTTCTTGTTGGATTTGTAGTTTATTTTCCAAACTGGGACATTTAAAATCAGGTCCTATAGACACAATAAGCAATGGAGGGATCAGAACAATGGCATACCCATATCCAAGGGTCCCTTTTTTCTCAGGCATAATTTACAGGGTTTCCCATTTCTCTTGTTTACATACAGCAGGGCAAATAAGAAAATCAGTCAAAGGTTCTTCATTCCACATGAGGTGATGACATGCAAGAAGGGAAGTTGACAGGTCTCTAAAGTATCTAGGGATTCCTACTGCTTGCTGTAAAAGCTGTGACAGTGTGTGTGTGTGTGTGTGTGTGTGTGTGTGTGTGTGTGTGTGTGTGTGTGTGTGTGTGTGTGTGTGTGATGGTTCGGGGCAGTAAGAGGAAGGAGGTTATTACTGCATGTCCCTCCATACACAACAACGTACCATATAAAATAATACATGGAGCTCTTCAAACTTAGCTGATGCAATGGACTTGTGCTGTCAAATGCAACTAGTAATACTGGGAATTCTGTCCAAAATACATCAGGTCTCTCTTAAAGGTAAGACCACAGTACACTGAAGCTCGTCTCCACTTTGGGAGGGGTTGGAGTGGGTGGTCAAATCAAAGTTCCACTTTGGTGATGAAATCAAATTGGCAGCATAGTATAGGACAACTTGTGAGACTGGCTGCTGGGCTGCAGCCTCCCCCATTAGTAAAAAGAAGGAAATAAATAAATTGTGATAAATTCAGAATGATGACTACTATTTTTAAATTACAAAAATGTAAATATTATATTTAAATTAAAAATAATAGTTGATATGAATAGTTTACTTTACGGTTTTCTGTTTGTGTATAGGGTGCTGTAGTCTCTATTCTGACAACAATGAGCTAAGAAGATAAATTTCTTTGTGGCAGCTGCCACAAACGAATTTATTTTCTTTGCTCATTATTTATTCTTTTGACTGCAATGAAACTTTTGAGGTGTATAGTCACAATCATACACGTGACCCTTAGCTGTCCCTGATTTTGCAACATGTGTCTCATTTTTTTTTATATCATACTTTGGTATGTTCCTCATAAAGTTGGTATTTTTTCCCTGACAAATCAATAAAGACTGCACTCACTAAATAATCATATCAGACATTTGTGTTTCAGCCGTAATAGCCTTCAAAAATCATACTAATGCAAAGCCTGTTATTCTAGCAAGTTTCTAAGTATAGAAAGGTTGGAACAAATATCACAGATTTTGGTCCTCAGTTCACCATTACTTTTTAGTTTTTACTTGATTCTTGAGACAACAGGTTGAGATTGTGTGTGTGTGTGTGTGTGTGTGTGTGTGTGTGTGTGTGTGTGTGTGTGTGTGTGTGTGTGTATGTGTGTGTGTGTGTTTTGCGGAAGGGGCGTATACCTTTCAAGGGCATCTGTCTCCTGGGTGCAATGTGTTGGGGAGTGATCTCTATCTTTTATTAATGTAATACCAGCTTTTAACATCCAGCATTGGATTTCCAGTCTAACCTGAGTGCTATAGTGCTCCATGTGTGGTTTTAAACTGTTGCAGATGCTTGCTAGCAACAGTTTAAAAGTACAAAAAAAATTCTTTTTTTTTATTTTAATTAAAACATGAGCCCTGTAGCTCTCTCTGGAGGCAGTGTATGAACTGCAGCAAATGTTTTCTAGGTGTGTGGGTGTGTGGGCGTGTGGGCGTGCGCGTGTGTGTGTGTGTGTGTGTGTGTGTGTGTGTGTGTGTGTGTGTGTGTGTGTGTGTGTGTGTGTGTGTGTGTGTGTCTGTGTGTGCGTGCGTGCGTGTGTGCATGTGTGCATGTGTGTGAAGTTTCAGGGCAGTAAAAGGAAGAAGATTATTACTGCATGTCCCTCCATACACAAAAGGATACCATACAAAAGAATGGATGGAGTTCTTCAAACTTAGCTGATGCAACAGACTTGTACTTTCAAATGCAACTAGCAATATTGAGAATTCTGTCCAAAATATATCAGGTCTCTCTCTTAAAGTTAAGACCACAGTAACTTGAGGCTTGGTGCCCACTTTGGAAGGGGGGTACAGTGGACAGCAAATCAAAGTTCCATTTTAGTGATGAAATCAGATTGGCAGCATGGGGAAACTTGTGATACTGGCTGCTGGGCTGCAGCCTTCCCCATTAATAAAAAGAAGGAAAGAAAGAAAGAAATAGTGATAAATTCAGAATAACGACTGTTATTTTTAAATTAAAAATATTTTTTACATTTTAAATTGTTAAAAAAATTAATAAAATATATTTAAATTAAAAATAATAACCGATTTTCATAATTGTTTATTTTATGGCTTTATGATTTGACATTTGTGTATGGGAGGTTGCAGTCTGTTGCACTCTATATTCTGACAGCAATGAGCTAAGAAGATATATTCCTTTATGGCAGCTGTGTATTTATTGATTCTTTTGACTGAAATGAAGCACCTGAGGTGTACAGTATCAGTCATAGACGTGACTCCCACCTGTCCCTGATTTTGCAATATGTTTCAGATTTTTTTTATGTCATACTTTAGTATGTCCCTTGTAAAGTTTGTGTTTTTTTTTCTAGCAAATCAATAAGGATGGCATTCACTAAATAATGATGTCAGACATTTGTGTTTCAGACTTAATAGCCTTTGAAAAGCATACTAATGCAAAGCCTGTTATTCACAGCAAGTTTCTAAGTATAGTATACTTTACTATAGTATAATAAAAAGCACAGAATTTGGTCCTCTGTCCACCACTACTTTTTAAATTTTTCTTGATTCTTGAGATAAGAGGTTATGATTGTGTGTGTATGTGTGTTTGTGTGTGTGTGTGTGTGTGTGTGTGTGTGTGTGCGTGTGTGTGTGCGTGTGTGTCTGTTGGGGGAGGGGTGCATACCTCGCAACAGTATCGTAGCTAGGATGGGAGAGAGGAGCAACTGCCCCGGGTGCAAAGCATTGCGGAACACAACCAGCCAATTCTAATCTTTTGTTAATGCAATACCAGCTTTTAACAGTTTAAAAGCAAAAAAAAAAAATATTTTGTTTTAACTAAGACCTTAGAGACGTAGCTCTCTAAACAGGCAGGCTATAAACTGCAGCAACTGTTTGCTACACTTGCAGCAGGCAGTTTTCTACACTTTAAAAAGGAGAAATGCCTTTTTTAACTAAAGCAGAAATACTGTGGCACTCTCTGGAGGCAGGGTATGAACTGTAGCAACCACTTGCTAGATTTGTAGCAAACATTTGTAGCTTAATCCATCCCTGTATCTTCCTGTTCAAATTCAGAATCTTGAATCTCTTCAAGAAAGGAGGCATCCCTCTTTCTTTTACCAGAAACTTCTCTACAAGAAGGATCAATTGCATGAATCGAACCCTGAGCCAGTCCTAGTAAACTACCCCTATCCAAAGAAAGTTGAGAAGTAGATATATGCTTGGTTTTCTGTTTCTGTATCTTTTTGACAGGAAAAATTGGGCTAACTGTGTTACTAATGGCAGCTGCTGCTTCCCCAGGGATGGGTACAGCATTCTGACACAACAGGGAAACCTTCCCTTTTCCCTCTCCCAAGACTGACAAGAATGGTTCTCCTTTGCCCACTGAGGGGATCCCAACAGCCAGAGAGAATGTGGCTACCCTCTGGTCCACACTGGCTGTAGGTACTACACCAGAGGGATCCTGGGTAAAAGATGATTGGTCTGAGGTACAACAAATGGCCACAGCAGAGTCACCCACCTGTGGTTGAGGCAAACTGCTAGCCTGTTACAGTGGCAAATTCTGTTTGCTTAACTTTTTATTTTTGTGGCGGGAAGAAAGATGAACCATGGGAATGACAATCTGTTGCATGATCAGGCTGAAAATGGTGCTCTAACCTTGGGAAAACAAGCAACAATACCAGTAAAACTACCAGCCCACAACTGTTACTTTTTTTGACAAACACACAGTAAAAAGCATTTTCAAACACTATGGCAGTCCCACAACATTAAAGTGAAAACTATGTCTCCAGAGAAAAGAGCATATCAGTTAGATGATACTTTTAAACTGACAGAAACAACTAGTTGTTGTTGTTGTTGTTTGTCTTTCGGGTTTTCCCATTAAGGGGTCACCACAGCGGAACTCCAGTCTGCTAATGATTGGCAGTAGATTTTTACAAAACGCCGAGGTGCCAGCTCGACGCCCAACCTTCAAAGAAGGCATGCCCATTTACGCACGCATGTCTTTCGAACGCTATCCAACTGAAGGGATGACATGCAGACTCCACAAAGAAGGCACTCCCAAGCCCAGCCGAGAATCGAATAGGAGAACCTCTTGCTGTGAGGTAACAACGCTATCGCCGTACCACCGCGGCAGCTGACAGAAACTGCTAGTGCTCCGTTTAAAAGTATGTTACTGTTTCGAGGCAATCTGTTAAAACACAACACTTCTAGCTTTAAAATAACTTTCCTGAAGAGGAAAGTATTTAAACATCAGTAACGAATAAGCCAATAGAAGTTTCTTCCCCAAAGGGAACTTATCTGCCCACCTAAGGAAAGCACAAACCAACTGTTGATCCTCAAAAGCCACAGAGGAGTGTACTCTTCGGTAGCAGTAAAGCTATGGAGGGCTTTGCGCCCAAACTTGTCTTTTAGTCAGCTCAGCTTGACATGCTTGACAGTTTGGGTGTGTAGAAGGTGCCCTGAAGCTTTGGAAGCTGAACAGGTGTTATATCCTTGGCATGATATAACCCACGTAGTTAAGGTTACTGCAGCAGTTTTCAATATGAAGAACATCTGAATTTCTTTCTTTATGCATGCAATTCTGTTCAGGCCATCAGTAATCAAAAGGTTTAAGATGCATCTCAAGAACCCTATGATTTCTGGGGGCCTAGCAGCCCCCAGACCCCAACTTAATTCAGTTACATCATCCAAGCTTTTTACAGTAGAGTCTTGGCCATTTAATAAGAAGTTATGTACCTACCATAACGTTCCATGTTAGTTGTCTTCTCTCGCCTTCTTTCTTGCTTGATGGGTTCGGAGCCGAGGGCACTTGCTAAGCTCGAGAGTCACTTTTACCAGCTCGAGGCAGCCCCATATCCCATGATGCAAGGCGGTAAGTACCCAGATCTCGTTTGATGACAAAGGGCAATAGCACCAAGCATAAATACTTCCCAAAGGAAGAAATAAAGAAAGCTTATGGGATGAAAGAAGGACCAGCTCTGAATGGTCTTCAGCATAATAATCTCTTGAAGAAAGGTCTGTCCAGGCCTGGGGGAAGGAGGGAGGGTCACAAGAAAGAAGGCGAGAGAAGACAACTAACATGGAACGTTATGGTAGGTACATAACTTCTTAATGTTAAGTTGTCAATCTCGCCTTCATTCTTGCTTGATGGGACCGCGTCCCTAGCACCTCTATCCTGGGTGGCTCAATGGAACAGACTCTTGAGGACTGTAGAGCCAAAACTGGCTCTGTCCCTGGAGGCCAAGTCCAATTTGTAATGGGAAACAAAAGTATGAGGAGTGGCCCAAGTGGCCGCTGCACAAATAGTGTCTAAAGGAAGTCTAGCTTGAAAGGCTGTAGAAGTAGCTAAGCTCCTAGTTGAATGTGCTTTAGGTTTTGAGCACAGCTGTTTTCCCCTGAGCAGATAAATTTCAGAGATGACAGAAGAAAGCCATCTAGATAAAGTCACTTTAGAGACAGGAAGGCCTTTCCTGTTATCCGCATAGGAAACAAAGAGTTGATCGGATTTCCTAAATTGTTTAGTTCTGTCCAAATAATATCTGAGTTGGCGGTGGACATCAAGATAATGTAGTTTTTGTTCCGATCTGTTTGAATAGTTTGGAAAAAATACAGGGAGATCAATGGATTGATTCAAATTAGCCTTTGAGGCGACCTTAGGCAAAAAGGTCGGATTAGTTCTCAATGATACTCTGTCCTTGTGTAAGACCAAATAAGGGGGTCGAACCGAAAGAGCATGAAGTTCAGACACCCTCCTGGTCGATGTAATAGCTACTAGGAATAATGTTTTCCAAGAAAGAAATTTTAGGGAGCAAGAAACAGCTGGCTCGAAGGGGGGAAAAATCAAGGATGTCAGCACTAAATTTAGATCCCATTGAGGAGGAGGATTCCTGATTGGAGGCTTTAGCAGGAAAATTCCTTTCAAGAAGGCTTTACAAAGCCTATGGGACATGATATTGTGATCTGCGATCCCGACATGAAAGTTCGAGATAGCAGCCAATTGAACTCTAACTGTGGAAGAAGAGGAGCCTGCATGAAAAATCTCCGCTAAGAAGTCCAAAACTGCCTGAACTGGGGCAGTGAAGGGATCGATATTCTTGGCTTTAGCCCAATAAGAGAAACGTTTCCATTTGCTTGTATAAATCCTCCTGGTAGAGGATTTTAAAGAAGCTACTATGATGTCTCTAACAGGGTTAGAGATCAAAGGAAGCCTGGCTAAGGAAGGAAGTGGAGCAACCATGCTGAGAGGTTGAGAGAAGGGATAGACCAGTGCAGCTGACCGGATTGGTGAACCAGAAGATCTGGCACTGGGTCCAGATGCCATGGCTGCACCAAAAGGTGACGATGGAGGAACGTAAACCAAATTTGTCGAGGCCAATAAGGAGCAATGAGAATCATTTTGGCTCTCAAAACGGTAGCTTTCTGGATAACCTGAGGGATCAGAGGAAAAGGAGGAAAGGCATAAAGAAGTCCCTGGGGCCAATCCTGGGTCAGAGCGTCTCTGGGGGGATGGCCTGACAGAGGGAAGAGAGAGAAGAAGTCTGGGCATTTGCTGTTTTGGGGAGTAGCAAAAAGATCGCAACATGGGCGACCCCATTCCAGAAAAATCTCCTCCACTATAGATTGTTTGAGAGACCACTCATGAGGCATGAGAATAGCTCTGCTCAATCTGTCCGCTAAAATGTTGGTTTTCCCAGGGATGTGCATTGCTACCAGAAACCGATGAGAGGAGATCGCCCATTGCCACAGTCTGAGTGCTTCTCGACACAAGGGGTAGGACTTGGTTCCGCCCTGTTTGTTGATATACCAAACTACAGACATGTTGTCTGTGTGGACTGCAATTGTCCCTACAGGAAGAGAGTCGTTGAGGGCTTGCAACGTTAAAAGCACTGCTCTCATCTCTAGGAAATTTATGTGCAGGTGGTACTCGAACGGTTGCCACGTCCCATGAACCATCCTGCCCTGATAATGCCCCCCCCCCACCCGATCAGGGAGGCATCCGTGGTGACAGTGGCTACCGGGGATGGGGGTACAAAGTGTCTGCCTTGGTGAATCTGGGGAGAAGTGATCCACCAAGCAAGATGATTTTTGCAAATCTGTGTCACCAGAATTTGGTGATGCATTGGAAGTTGTTGGTAAGACCACTGAGTGAACAACATCCACTGAAGAAGGCGCATGTAGAAGCGAGCCAGGGGAAGAAGAGTAATGGCCGCAGGCATAAGACCTAATACCTTTAGAACCATTCTGGCCTGTACTTTCTTGTTGGCTAGAATGATCCTGACATGACTTTGAATGTCTGAAACTCTTTGGTCTGTAAGGGTAGCTGACATCCGAACAGTGTTTAAGTTTGCCTATGAAGGTAATAGACTGGCAGGGCAATAAGGATGACTTTTCAAGTTGATCGAGATGCCCAAATGAGAACAAAGATTTATTGTGTAATCCCTGGCTTGAACAAGCTGATGCCTGGTGGTGGCTGACAGGAGCCAGTCGTCGAGATACGGAAACACCTGGAATCCTTGACGTCTCAGGTGAGCCGTGACCACTGCCATGCATTTGGTGAACACTCTGGGGCTGTGGTGAGACCAAAGGGCAGGGCTCTGAACTGGAAATGACTGGACCCCAGCCGAAGCGGAGAAATCTCCTGGAGCGTCTGTGAATTTTTATGTGATAGCACGCATCCTGAAGATCTATTGAGCACATCCAGTTGTCCTTCTGCAAGAAGGGCAGAATCGACTGAAGAGTGACCATTCGAATCTTGTCTTCCTCACAGACTTGTTGAGTCTGCTGAGATCCAATATTGGTCTCCAGTCTCCCGTCTTTTGGGGACCAAAAGAACCTTGAGTAGATTCCGGCTCTGAATGGTCTGTTGTAACTGGCTGAATGGCTCTTTTGCAGTAGTTTTGAGACTTCCAACTCTGCAATTTCCCTTAGACCGGGTGGTACATCTGGAAGGGAATTTGAGGGATAGAAAGGACTTTCCTCGAAAGGAATTTTGTAACCCTCGGATATGATCGACTGTACCCATCTGTCTTGAGTGAGAGAACGCCAGGCTTCTCGGTACAGTGATAGTCTTCCCCCGACTGCCTCCAAGGAGGGACAGCTGGGCAACATCTCAGGGATGCTGAAAGGGCTTGTCAGAGAGAGACTCTCTGTTTCCCTGGTTTTGTGGAACCCCTCTGCCTCTAGAGCGGCGTCTGTTGTTGTTACCCCCTCTGCCTCTAGGGGTAAACTGACCACGTGAATCCGGCATGACTCCTTGGGATTTGCGGAACCACATTTTGCCACCCTTCTGTCCTTTGGGATAAGGTCTAGAAGGGGTGGAAAAACGGACTCCTACGGCAGAAAGAGTTTTGCCGTCCTGCTCACACCTGGTCAACGTTTCCTTCACTTGAGGGCCAAACAAAGCTGACCCATCAAAGGGAGAGTTTGTGAAGGATGCCTTAAAGGGATCTGCAAAATTACATAGCCGCATCCAGGCTTGGCGTCTAAGAGCCACACCTGTACCTGCGGCCCTACATGCTCCATCAGCAGCATATGATATAAGCCGCATGGAGGAGTTTGCAATGGAGTTAAGGGTTCCTAGCTGCGAAGCAATTTTTTCCTGAGCCCCCGCAGCTGTAGGATCCTGCACAACTTCACCTAGCTCCTTAAGGATATCCCTTTGGAGTCTGGTGAAGTGACAAAGATAGTTCAGCGAGCATAGCAAAGGTCGCTGAAGAAAACATCCGCTACCATATCTATCCATGGCCCTAGAGTCCTTATTAGGGGGATGGACAAGTTCGGAGGATTCTGCAAGTTCCTTCTTGGTGGCAGCCGCCGCCACCACCATGGCATCAGCGGGACACCTTTTGTAAGGAATTGCTTGTCCGACGGGCAGTAATAAATTTAGAAGGCCTCCTAGGGACAGGCTCTACAGAGTCAGGAGCAGTCCATGCCTTCGAGCAATAACCTGCATAAGGGGTCGAAGGCGGAGACACCCAGGAGGTGGAGGGCCGAGATCTAAACGCCTCCAGGTATACTGAATCATCCTCAGAGGGATTATTGGTGGGCCAGTTTCCCCTCTGTCTAAGGAGTTCTAGGATGTCTGAGAAGGAGACATCCTCAGAGGGGGATCTTGGGGATCCCTCTGACTCATCTAAGTCAGTATCTGAAGTGATAGACTCGGGGGAGTCTACGTGTTTCCTCTTACATGTCCTCTTCCGCGGAGGATCCCCCGACAAATCAGGAGAATCCTCGGAAGAGGGGGATATTCCCAGTGGGGAAACCTGAGGCGGAGGATCTCTGGGTCCTGGAGCAAGAGAAGTGGCAGAGATGTCAACAGGCACCATAGCTGGAGGAGCTAAGGGAATAGACTGCTGGCTAAGACCAGTGGCCAGCACACTCTTCATTACCTCGAAGGCCCCCCTCCCAGGAAGGTCCGAGAGAACCCGCTCCAAAGAACTAGGAACTCCAGGACCCACCGAAAAGGAAGGCTCCGAGGCAGATGTCGGAGCCGAGCTCACCAAGGCCGAGGCTCCAAGGGGAAGAGCGGGCTCGGACAAGGGTCCGATGCCACTCACCCCCTCGGAGGAGACCAGGGAAGCCCGGCCACCGAATCCCTCTAAGGAAGGTCTCGAAGAGGAGATAAGAGTAGAGGCTGAAGGAGCAGAAGGGGGTATCTGTCCCTCAGCCATAGCAGAAACCATTCCCGAAGACTCCAACTCCAAACTCTGAGGTAGAGTCGAAGGAGGAACTGCAATGGGGTGTGGACTAATAGTCGTCTGCTGAGACGGACTATGTAGCATTTGGGCCAGTGCCTGTGACTTTAGTAATCTACTGACCACTCTCTCCAAATCATGGTCAGAAAGCCTGGATGACCTTGAAGATCGGCTCCGATGGCTCCGCTCCGAGAGGAGAGGCGAAGCAGGAGCCGAAAGTATCGGCTCCAAGGAAGGGGACCTAGACCTCTTCCTCGAAGGAACCATCGGAGCCGATGAAACTACTGAAACTGTCGGAGCCGACAACTTATCGGCACCGACAGGTAGCTTCGATGCATCGGCTCCAGCCGGAGCCGATACGGCCATAAATGTAAGGGTGTCAGAGCCGATCGGAGCCGACACCGATGCCTGGGCCACATGGTGGTCGGAACTGATCGGAGCCGACACCGAAGTGGTCGAACCAGAGTCAGCACCGATAGCCATCGGTGCCGAAGGTTTAGGTAACCCAGAATCGGCTCCAGCCGGAGCCGATCTCGACTCTGAATGAGTCGGAGCCAAGGCCACAGGCTTGGACACAGAAGCCTCGGCCTTGGAAGACTTAGAAGTCTTAGATGGGGCCGACTTAGCCGGAGAGCCCTCCGGCTTAAGAAGGCCCCTCAAAATCAATTTATTTCTTCTTTCCTGCAGGACTCTCTGGCTAAAAGAATGACATATAGCACAGGAGTCCTGCAGGTGAAGAGGCCCCAGACAGTACAGGCAAGAAGTGTGACCGTCTGTCAGAGACATCTTCTGACAGCACGAGTCACACTTCTTAAAGCCTGAGACCCTTTCTTTAGACATGGTGTAAAACAGACACACACACACCAGTCCAAGAAAATTAAATTAAATATACCAAAAAGGTATCACTAACAGACACACACACACACCCTAACGGGGGGGGATGGGATGGGTGAAAGTCTGACTAAAAGTTATGAGGAGACAGGGAAATTTTCTGTCAGAAAGGGATTAAAACTAAGTTAAAACTAATAATTTAAGGTTTTTTTGTAAAAAGGGGCTAAAATAGTAAAGTAACAATTCACTTACCAGGAGCTGGTAAAAGGAGGACCTCATCAGCGAAGCGGCAAACGAGATCTGGGTACTTACCGCCTTGCATCATGGGATATGGGGCTGCCTCGAGCTGGTAAAAGTGACTCTCGAGCTTAGCAAGTGCCGAGTCGGAGCCGAGGATCGGCTCCGAACCCATCAAGCAAGAATGAAGGCGAGATTGACAACTTAACATCGTATGTTAACAGTATGCAGGGAGGGGGGCTAAAAGTAAGACAAAGTGTGAAAAGAAAGACATAATGTAGCTGGATGATGTGGGGCCAGGATGACGGGCCTAACATGGGGGGCACTGGGGAAATACAGAGGATCCTTAGAATCCTTTTCTAGGACTCTACTTTTTCTACTGCTGGCCTTATTGATTGCAGGTCAGACATCTGTGGTATATATAATCAGTAAAGTGGCTGTAACAAGTGTATACATACAGATGTAGTCTATGGATGAAGGTGAATGACTGCATTTTCTGTTTGATCATTGGCTTGCTATAATGGAACTCCACTCCATTTCAGTTAGGTCCATCTATTCAGTTGCTTCATGCAGTCCCCGTACCTCACTTTAAAGTAATCATCCACCATTGATTGGCAATATAACAAGTAAAAACTATGTTCATTAAGGCCTGAATCCAAATGGCCAGTTTGTTATGACTGTGATGGCTGAACACAAGGTTGACCTGGGAGTTACCAGGATGAAAACATAAACAATAAAATTTAACAATTTTTCCTGCATATATATTTCAAAAGACTCCATTATCTGCTGTGCCCACAAGTGCTATAATACAAGCATAAAAATAATCCTAAATTATCCTTCCACAGGCTTTAAATTAACATAATGCAGTTATTTTAAGGAATCTTAACAGAATGCACACTATTACATATTCTTTCTATGTGATCTTAGGGAAAATCTGTAATCCCTACTATTTTCAAGCCTTCATTTATTTTCTTTCATATCAGTGAAGTATACATTTAATCAACAAAAGCATAGACCAACATTCAAGTAATACTTCAATGTGCTAAAATTCTGCTGACAGTCTAATTATGAACTACTAATAAAATATACAAAACTCATTGTTTTTCATTTTCAGAAGCAAGCAGTTGCCAAACTCTGCTGTATTCTATTAACAGTGACACCGGAGCACATTGCATAATCACTCCACTTAACTAATGTTTTGTCTTTTGAGATGCTTACTAATGCAACTGGTAGTTTTCTTATTCACTGACAGGACCTTCATGTACTGCAGATGCTAAACCATTTAGAAGTTAAAATTAATGTGCACTAAGGAAGATTATTTTTCACATGGCGTACTCCAAAGTAAAGTGCTGTTTCATGGCTCTGTGACAAGAGCATTATCACGCAAATGTTAACATTCTCTGAAAAATACAGTGCAAAGTTCTCTATCCACTCTGAATAATATAGAAGACTTTTTAAGTATTATAAGAAAAATTCATATAGCAAAAGTGTTGGAATACATGCTGTATCAATTAAACTTTTAACTGGCAAAATAATTGCAAGTTTCTTTTTGACTCATTAATGAGAAATACTAATGCACATTATATTATACACTGCAGTAAAAAAAATTATACTTCTGAGAATAAAGCCCACGTTTCATTAACCATCAATTAATACCTTTAAACCCGTGGATGCTGTCACATTCAAGTGTTGCACACCCTTGCATTTCTTTATGAATCAGACATGAGCAACCCTAAATGACAGCCTGCTCTGAGAAACACTGTCACTTACCAGCAACTTCGTAAAGGCTCTAAATGGGCCATTGTTATTAGGTGTATTTCCATTATTACTAGGTGCACTTCCTTTCTTTAGTATTGTACACCTCACGATCACAGATAAAAGCTTCACATTTAAATTATGCTTTGTGGTGCAATACACTACAACACATGAGTGCTATATAACCTAACCCTAGTCAGTCAACATTTTTTTTAATATGACCATAAAACATTATTCTTGAGGCCTACGTCTGGTTCTTGAGATAGTTAACTATTCTTAAAACAGTATGGTATATGTATGTATGTGTGTGTGTGCATGTACAAGCACCACTGTGCTACTTGATGTATCAGTAGGGAATTACGGAGCCAATATGAATGACACCAGTGAGAATACTTTCGTACACAACATTATGTCTTCCATGCAGCATAAAGCTTACTTAACATAATCAAATTTGAGGCCATGCAGGAGAAACTTGTTGGAATGCCATAGGCACTATGCATACTTCTCTCTCCGTTTGCTGCCCTATTCAACATCACAAACTTGCTTCTCTGTCTACCTACCCCCTTATCAATGCCACTCTTGCTGCATGTGCACACACTACCATTGCTGTACACTGTACCACCTTTCCAATTAATATAGCATTCACATGTACTTGTATTGCAAGAGCAGCTCAGACTGGGATCATTAACGTCTTCTTCTTGTGCTAAGTGGATCTACCAGGATTCAGTGACTGCTTCTCTGTCACAGCATATATATTGGAAATCCCTTTACCAAAAATGCCAAATTTGCAAGTAGACAGTGCCAAACTCATATATCCAACAGTGAAATAAAATAGTCCTAAAACATAACCTTTACATTATTATATGAATATGGATCCATATGAGTTCGTCGACAGTTCATAAGAACGACACTCACTTCTTCGACATGACATCATCGACCGTTCATATTATCGACATGTCAGGTATGCGATCTTCCCCCTTGCAGGACCCATGTTAGCACTTGTTTCTGTGTTAAGGTAAATTGTACAGAGTCACGTAACACCCTAATCGTGTCAACACAGAAACAAGTGCTAACATGGGTCCTGCAAGGGGGAAGATCGCATACCTGACATGTCGGTAATATGAACGGTCGATGATGTCGTGTCGAAGAAGTGAGTGTCGTTCTTATGAACTGTCGACGAACTCATATGGATCCATGAATATATATTATTAAAAGATAAAAACAAGTCATAAAAAGTCAGTCATAACTGTATAATGCAACACAAGTAAATGGCACTATCACAGGCATCAACAGCAAAATTCAGTAAAGGGTAAATACAATATGGATAAAACAAAAAATTTAAAAAAATGAACATACAAAGAAGTATTAATGCAAATAAGGATTTGTTGGCAATGTCAACCCAAAATGCATATATTTATAATGTATTTTATCAGAAACATGACTGAAATGCTACACATTAAGACGTGGTATATGTTTGTGTCTTTAGGCTTTTCCCGGTTAAGGGGTCGCCACAGCGGAACTCCAGTCTGCTAATGATTGGTAGTGGATTTTTACGTACTGGGTTACCAGCCCTGATGCACAACCTTCAACGAAGGCACGCCCCATTCATATATGCCTCCACACAGAAGATGCTCTAGCTGAGAATAGAACGGGACAACGTCTTGCTATGAGGCGACAATGCTACCGCAGCACCACCACCGCAGTATATTAAGACGTGGTATATATACAGCATAATTTAAATTCACACTACATTAAACATATACAAATCAAAATGGCCTCCATATAATATGATGTTATGAAAGAATGCAGCATAAACAGGAAGAATATGTGAAATTTACATAACTAAATTATCCAAAAATTGGTAACAGGATGTTAAATATTGGGAGGATGAATTTATTACAAGAAAAAGATTGGTTGTATGCAGTACACTGGTGCTGCAAATTAAAAGACAACAAACAATGAAAGGGAAGCTCTATAACCATCACTAAACTAAACAAAGTTAGGCACCAGATCTACAGCAGAAATATCAACCTAAATATGTCACATAATTAAAACAAATCTACAGCAATGCATGAGGGAGAATGCTGGCAAAGAGGCAATGTGCCTTTTCTGGGTCCAGGAGAAGATCTGTTGCAAAAGAAGGGTTAGCTACAGGGGGGGAATGAAGCAGCTATTGGCAAGTTATCCTGTCCCAGGGAAAGGGTGTCAGGTTTAATGCTGCCTACATGATCTCTGATAGAGATTAGGAACCTTGTAGGCTGCAAAGGTTTAATAAGAGTTAGACTATGGACTAAACGTACATTGTTACCTTACTGGACGTTATACGAATGTTCTCCTACAGACTATAAATGTACAGCTATTAACAGGTTAAAAAAAAACAATGCCACTTTAATGCAGCTTATTGTAAGTTGTCATGAAGTACAGAATGAAAAAAAAAACGGTTGCCATTTTTTAACATTGGCTAAACACAGCTTTGCTGTTTAGTGAGTGTAAAAGTGTATAAAAGTGTATAAAAGAAACAAGTAAATTAAAAAATAAAATAATAAAAAAGGCAAAAAGCAACAGTAACTTGAGTTATGAGGACTTAGTGTTTTACTTTCCTCAAGCTAAGCACAGGTGAAAAGAAAAAAGAAAGCAAGAAAGAAAAGGTAATGCAATTGCATTTGCATATGTGTGTGTGTGTGTGTGTGTGTGTGTGTGTGTGTGTGTGTGTGTGTGTGTGTGTGTGTGTGCTTATGTGTATGAGAAAAAGAGAGAGAGAAAGTGTAAGCAACACAAAGGCCAAATACCTCTCAACTTCTTTGCTTAAAAAATAATTCAGGGCAGAAGAAGAGCAATATTATTTCCAATAAGGTGCTCTATCTGAACAACAAGAAGCAGGAAATGATAATGTGCTGCTTTACTGACAAACTGCAATCCTCTGCGATTTACCTGAAATAAAAGGACGGAGCAAGAACATGAGGCAAGATCAGAGACAACTGAAGGGCATGGGGGAAGGGGACTGTGATGATAGGAGGTAATGCCAGCCATGCCAGGGAGAAGTAGGGCAGTGGATGTATGACTTGTGCTAGCACAACTAGCTGGAGTTTTGTAAATAATTGTATGTCAGTAGTATATCAAACCGATCTGTACAGATGCTTGTGCTGAAAATGTATCTGTGAGCTCTGCTTGTCTTAATTGTGTTAAAATGTACCAAGAGTGCACCCTGCTGAAATGAGGAGAAATGTGCATGTATTATGGTAACTGAATTAAAGGTATATGTTTTAATAGAGGTCACTGGAATGGCAATGGTTAACCAGCTGGCTTATTTTAAGGAAAATAAGGGAAATGTAAATGAGCTGTTAAATCATTAAACAGCAACACACAATGCTGAGAAGGACTAGAGATGCTATGTTTGGGTGCAGCCATTATCTGTTAGCTTTTGTAAAGAAGGGAGGAAAGTTGTAAATGTCTCTGGCTCCTAGGCATTGCCATAAAAAGCTCTAAACCTGCATTGTAGCAGTCTGCTAAAGTCCTGTCTCAAACTTCAAAAGGAGATACTTTGAGAACCCAGAGTCATGTGACCAGATGAGGTTCATTCTGCAAGTCATCTTGGATATTATATTTTGCAGGGAATAATGTCAGAATAGAGTATTCTGTTTGGGAGCCTGACTAGAAAGACTGTTCCCGTATTTCATCTTGCCTTGCCCAAGTAAGTTATTAGGGAACAGTAAATTCTCTTAGATTTAGTAAGGAATATAGCGAACCTTAGTTTAGATATTATTTTTCTTTATTTGTCTGAGTCTGTCCTTCAATGTTCTTTTCAATATTTTCTGTAATTTGAACTCTGTGGTTTACTGTGGCTATATATTCAGTATTTTCATGCACTTTTATTATTTATTATTAAATACATTTAAAACTTTTATTGTGGCTGATTCTTGTAGATGGTACTTAACCTTTGAGAGCACTTATATTTGTTTGGAGACACTGTGTGGGACACTCCAGAAGGCCTAGCCATCTTAGTGAACTACTACCATTTGTATTAGTATTAATATTGCACAGTATAATTTGACACCCTTTGTTAAGGGCCTTAGAGTAGCTGATTGTGAAGTGTCTGGTGGCAATGCCTCTACCTTATAGTCTGGCCAAAGCTGATAGACCAGGTAATCTGTGCCAACCTTTCCCAGGTGTGTGTGTGTGTGTGTGTGTGTGTGTGTGTGTGTGTGTGTGTGTGTGTGTGTGTGTGTGTGTGTGTGTGTGTGTGTAAATTAAATATCTCCGCTACTTGGGAGAGGGACACAAAGCACTGGGTTTACAGAGAGGGTGCTGGAGGACTTGGAATTGGACATTCGGCTGAGGACCTAACCCTACAGCTGTACCAGTGGGTAGTCTTACTGAGGAACTGTAGGGAGACAGATACAGAGACATCCAGAGCCCAGGCTGAGTGTGTTCTCTGTGTGCTCTTAAGGGAGATTGCACTTGATGCAGAGAGGTCTGCATCTAGAAATACTGAGTGTATCCATTTGTATTCCAAGTGTATGGCCTTCTCCAGTGTCGGTGTTGAGGATTCAGTCTCCATGATTACTGGTCCATTGTGGGGATGACACATATTGTTGCCCATCACATATTGGTAGCAGTGGTTGGTGTCACAGGGGCTGCAGTGTTTTGCACTGTATTAATATTTTTGTCATTCATTAGATCACAATGAGACATCTGAGATGTATTCAATCAAGAAAAATGTCTACAATTGCTGGGCACATTTGTGTGTTTTTGTGTATATATTTGTATGTGTTTGCACACATGTGTATGCACATGTGTGTGTGTTTCTTCGTATATATGTTTGTGTGCATGTGTTTCTGTTTCTTTATGTGAGTCTGGCTATCTGTGTCTTTGTGTGGGTGAGTGTGTGTGTGTGTGTGTGTGTGTGTGTGTGTGTGTGTGTGTGTGTGTGTGTGTGTGTGTGTATGTGCCCCTGACTGCCTGTCTGTTGACATTAAATACTTATATAATTTATATTTTGGATGTAAAACACTTCCTGCAATATCAATTACATATCGTACAATAACTCTGATACATTAGGCAGAAGAACTGTTTATATCAAAAATATAAAAAGTACATACTAATAAAAAACAAAACAATCTAACTGATAGTGCACTAATTGCAAAAATTTCCACCAAGGAGAGCATTATAGGGGAAATAACAGACCTTCCACTGGGGCAGAGGCCCTAAACCAGTCCATTATTTCCTCAATAATGCCCAGCCTGTGAGACATTATTGCTTTTGCCCTGAATGATGCTCAGAGCATGATAAGTAGGTACGTATTTCATGCATACTGATGTGACTGTGTGTGGTAAATTCAGTCCATCCATATAATTGGGTTCCGGCACCTGTCAACCTCTCGCCAAGCAAGTCCTTGGTCCTCAGCTCCACACCTTAGTAGCTTCAATGCTCTGTTCTCCATGAAGGTGGTAGGTTTACTTGATAAAGCACTACATCTGGAATCACCCAGTAAGGAGTGATGAAGGTACTTGGTGGGAGGTCAAGGAAAGAGAATAAGCCAGAAGTTGAGGGGGCAGGGCTGTATTTAAAAAAGCCATGCATAATGCAATGCTGCATGATATCACTACATGATGCAATCCAAAACATGTAATACAAATGTCTGTAAAGATAAAAAATATGGGTCAATATAGTGAACCTAAGCCACAGGACCTTCCTCTAGTAAACTTTTAAACAAGACTTGCCACTGCACAAAAGAACAGTTATTAGAAATCAACATGCCACAGAAACATTAAAAGTCCTCATGTTAACTAACCACCAGAGAAAACATACTGAATAGTATACAATAATGTTTGAACTGTCCCAGAAATCTGGGTAATTAGAAGCAAGTCAGTCAGCAGCGGCCTTGGGTCAGCTGGTGCCCTAGGCAAAAGGGCTCCACGGCACCCCCCCCACACCACCCAGGTGCCCCCATCCTGGTCTACCTACACCAAATAAATACTGGAAAAGTGCCCCTGCTACAGCGGCGCCCTAGGCAGCTGCCTAGTTGACCTATGCCTAAGGCCGGCTATGAAGTCAGTGGGGAAGAATCCTGTTCTCAGCCTGCAGTTCTTCTTTTCAGAAAATAAAACTTCCTGTCTTTGCTGTCCTCTGAATGACTTCAGTTTCTTCCCCTCCCCCTATGAGATGCACATACATGTAACCTTACTGTACTAACAGCCGTTGTCTGTGCAGCCTTGGTAATGAGATCAGAATTCTGCATGCACTGTTTATTTTCCCCAATTCTGGTCACTGCAAAATGGCAATTTGCCAGTTTTTTTCATCTTTTTTGCTTTTATTTGCTTTGGTATAACTGTTTGCAATTTTTTCTTTTTTTTTTTCAAAATTATTTTGTTTAAGAGTTGTCTGGACCCTAACTCTCAACCTTCCACCTCCACAATATTGAAAACTAGCCCCCATAATGGGGAACAAATGGACAAAATGTAGAGCACATACTAACAGCTTACTAACAACTTCAACCAGGGAGGTCATAGTTTGGTCAAAATATGTTGGTTTTACTAATAAAAAAAAATAAGTTATGTACTCACCATAACGTTCCATCTGAGTAGTTATACTTCATTTTTCTGCAACCTATGGGTATACGGATCCATATCGGATCCAAGCCGGCAACTTTTTTTTTCTAGCATCTGCTCCAAGCTCTGAGCTCCTCCCCTTACCCATAATGCCCTATCATCTCCTATCTTCCCTCAGATCTTGTTTGCTGCAACTAAAAACATAAGCAACTCAACCCAATGAACCAAACCTGAAAAGGCAGGACAAGGTCCGGGGGATGGAGGGAGGGAATGTTGCAGAAAAATGAAGTATAACTACTCAGATGGAACGGTATGGTGAGTACATAACGTCTTTATCTGAAGTAAACTCAATTTTATCTGCAACCTGTGGGACAGAGTCCCCAGCTACTCCGATCCTGGGAGGCCCTTATGGAAGGATATTCCTGAGCACCGCAGAGCCAAAGGATGCTCTACCCCTCAAAATCAAATCTAATTTGTAATGGGAAATGAAGGTATGTGAATTGGCCCAGGCCGCTGCTGTACAAATATCGTCCAAAGGCACCCTAGACCAAAAAGCAGCAGAGGTCGGCATGGACCTGGTAGAGTGGGCCTTAACAATACCAGGAGGAGATAAATCTTTTGCTTTGTAGGCATGTGAAATACAAAGAGTGATCCATCTGGCCAAAGAAACTTTAGAAATAGATTTTCCCATAAATGATTTGGAAAAGGAAACAAACAATTGGTCAGTCTTGCGGAAAGACTTCATTCTATGAAGATAAAATATGAAGCTGTCTATGAACATCTAACAAATGGAGTTTGTATTCACCTTTATTTTGGAAGGTAGGAAAGAAAACGGGCAGATTAATGGATTGGTTTATGTTTGCTTCAGATGCCACTTTAGGTAAGAAGGAAGGATTAGTATGGAGGGAGACCCTATCCTTGTGGAAGACCAAATATGGAGGCACGGAAGACACAGCTTGAAGCTCAGAAACCCTCCTAGCAGATGTAATGGTGACTAGGAAAGCGGTCTTCCAGGACAAAAATTTCAAGTCCACCAAAGCTGCAGGTTCAAAAGGAGGAGCCACCAATGCCTGTAAAACAAAAGTAAGGTCCCAAGGAGGCACTGAATCCTTGATAGGTGGACGTAACAGAAAAGTACTTTTAAGAAAAGCCTTACACAGCCTAGAGGAGGCTAAGGCCATGTTGTCTTCACCAACGTGAAAACTGGAAATGGCTGCCAATTGTACTTTCACTGTGGAGGAACTAGCTCCTTGCTGAAAGATGCCAGACAGGAAATCCAACACCACTGGAGCAGGGCCTGTAAAGGGATCTATTTTTCTCTGTGAGGCCCAAATGGAAAAGCGCTTCCATTTACTACAATAAATTTTCCTAGTGGAGTCTTTAAAAGAAGGCGCCAGAATGGATTTTACTGGGGATGAAAGACCGGGAGTCCTGGCAATTAACAGAACTGGAGCAACCAGGCTATCAGCTTGAGGCTGCCCAGATCGGGTGGACATGCCCCCAACGGATGGGAGATTAGATCCGGGCAGAGATCCAGAACCCATGGGGGAGCTAAGAGATGAGACCAAAGGAATGGGAACCAAACCTGATGAGGCCAGAATGGGACAATGAGGATCACATTGCACCACAGTCGGCAAGCTGTCTGAAGAAACTTCGGAATGAGTGGCAATGGTGGATAAGCATACAGAAGCCCGGGGGGCCAAGCATGGACTAGAGCATCTCTGGGAACTTCCCCTGGTGAGGGAATCAGAGTAAAGAACTCACTGCACCCCTGGTGAGGGAATCAGAGCGAAGAACTCGCTGCACTTCGCATTGGAAGGAGATGTGATGAGATCGCAGCAAGGCTGACCCCATGCAAGAAAGATCTCCTCCGCCACTGACTGTTTTAGAGGCCACACATACAGCATCAGAATGGCCCGACTCAATCTGTCCGCTAAAATGTTGGAGCACCCCGGGATGTGCGTTGCTATCAGAAACCAACCGGTGGAGATCGCCCATTCCCACACTCTTATGGCCTCGCAACATAGGGGGTAGGATCTGGTTCCCCCCTGCTTGGTGATATACCAGACAACTGACATGTTGTCTGACTGAATTGCAATCAATCTGAGAGGAAGGACAGTGTGAAAGGCTTCCAACGCTAAAAGCACTGCCGTCATCTCTAGAACATTTATGTGCAACTTGGTCTCTGACTGGGACCACGTGCCTTGGTCTGTCCTTCCCCAAACTGTGTCCCCCCCGCCCAAGTTGGGAGGTTTCCATGGTCACTGTGGCTTGGAATGGAGATGACACGAAGGGGCGTCCTTCTGATATCTCCGGTGAACTTAACCACCAAAGAAGAGACGTCCTGCAGATGTGACTGATCTTGACCGGAAATTCCATGGGCAGGTCTAGCCAAGACCATTGAACAGCCAGAGTGTGAAGGCACTCACAAGGGAGAATCAATATGGTGGCAGCCATGGAGCCCAGAGCCCGGAGAACCTCAGTCGCCTTTGGAGAATTGGAGTTCGCTATCTGAGCTATGTGGCACCTGAGGTGTAGGATCTTGTCTGGAGTTAAGTATACCTTCATCTGCAAAGTGTCTAGCTGTGCCCCAATGAAGTCTAGAGCTTGTACTGGTTGCAATTGGGATTTCTGAACATTGACTGTAATTCCCAGTAGATAACCTAACCCAATGAAATAATCTCGGGCCAGACACAAGTGATGCTTGTTGGGCGCAGCAAAGAGCCAGTCGTCCAGGTATGGAAATACCTGAATACTCTGAAGTCTCAGGTGAGCCACTACAACTGCCATTACCTTGGTGAACACCCTGGGGGCTGTGGTGAGACCAAAGCGTAGGGCTCTGAACTGAAAATGATTGGCTCCCAGCTGGAAGCGCAGAAACCTCCTGGAGCTTCTGTGTACTTTGATGTGGTAGTAAGCATCCTAGAGGTCTAACTAGCACATCCAGTCACACTTTCAGAGATAAGGTAGAATGGACTGTAGGGTGACCATCCGGAATTTCTGTTTGGCAACCGACAGGTTTAATGTTGACAGGTCTAGAATGGGCCTGAGGTCCCCCATCTTTTTTGGCACCAAAAAGAACCTTGAGTAGATGCCTGATCCGGACTGATTGGAGGGGACCTGTTCGATGGCTCATTTGACAAGCAGCTTTGAAACCTCTGGAGCTGCGGCCTCCCTGTGAGAACCGGTGGAACATCCAGGAGGTGTTTTGTAACATTTGGAGGGGCAACAAATGGGATAGAGTAACCTCTGGATATTATCTGTAAAACCCAGTGATCTGTTGTAATGGACTCCCATGCCACTGGGTGTAAGGACAATCTTCCCCTGACTAACTCCAGAGTAGGACAGTCAGGCAACCCCTCAGGGCTGCTGACCGGGTCTATCAGAAAAAGATTCTCTAGACCCAAAATTCCTGGGACCCCCTCTACCTCTGGGTCAGCATTGATCCTGTCCCCCTCTGCCTCTGGGGGAATAGCTGTCCTGAGAATCCAGGGAAAACTGAGATTTTCGGAACCACATCTTCTTCTGCTCTCTTTGATTCCTAGAGAAGGACCGCTGAGGGTTAGAGAAGTAGATCCCGATGACAGACAAGTGTCTTCCCATCTTTTTCGCTCTGGACAAGTGTGTCATGTACTGTCTTCCCAAAAAGGGAAGAACCGTTGTAGAGAGCATTGATAAATGACACCTTGAAAGGGTCCGCGAACTGACACAACCTGAGCCAGGCATGGCGCCTCATGGCTATGCCTATCCCAGCCACCCTAGCTGCTCCTTCCGTAGCATGGGAAAGGAGGTGCATCGATGTGTTTGAGACTGACTTCAGAGTAGACATTTTTGCCGAGAACAACTGTCTGTCCTGCGGCGATAAAGACTCTGGGGGAGACTCAGCGAATTCCAAAGCAAGGTCTCGCTGAAGCCGAATCACATGTGCCAAATAATTCAGCGCACGGACTGAAAAGGTCACTGAGGAATAGACGAGCTTCCCAAACTTATCCACCGACCTGGACTCCTTGTCTGGAGGGTGGACTGAGGAACTCTCCTGTGCTAGTTCCTTCTTTGTGGCTGCTGCAACCAACATAGCATCAACTGGGGTTCCTTTTGACCAAGGTTGTCTGTCGGAAAGGGGGAGATAAAATATTGTCAGGGCATTTGGGGATGGGGTCTACAGTGTCAGGCTCCTTCCACGCCCTCGTGGTGATGAGGTCCACCAAGGGGTCCACTGGCGGGGACACCCAGGAAGTAGATGGGCTGGTGCCAAAGGCCTCAACCCCAGAAGGTTTTGGGGCTGACCAACCTCCCCTCTGGTGGAGGATCTCCATAATATCTCCAAAGGAGACATCTTTGGGAGGTGACTTGGGGGAACCTTCTCCTTCATCTAAGTCAGTGTCCATAGTGAAGGACACTGGGGAGTCCAAGTGCCTCCTTTTGCACTTGCACTTATGGTGACCCTTTTCAGTGGGACTCTCAGAAGCGGATTCATGAGCCGCAGGGGTTTCTTCAGGGAAATTAACCTGGGGATCCTCTGGCACGGGCTGTCCCTGAGACAGGATGAAGGGAGTCATCGCCAAATCCAGGGGGGCCTGGGTGGTATCCGAGGGGATGGGCTGGGTTCTCAATCCCTGGGAGAGAACCCTCTCCACCAATTCGATGACCGAGGGAGAGCGGACCTCCTTAGCATCCAGTAAGGAAGACGCCCTCACTGGATCCAAAGAGGGGACCGGAGCAGAAACCAGGGTAGCCTGAGGTCCAAGGGAATGGATCAGATCTGAAAAGGTCAGAGCCAAAGAATCCATTCCCTTGGGTCCGACTCCCTGTCCGTGGCTCCGAGAGTCAGTCGGATCCGAACAAGTCGGATCCGAGGAACTCAAGGTAACAGCGGGAGTCGAGGTTGGAGGAACTGTTGGCGCCGAACTACCAGCTCCGGAAAACCTCGGATCCAAGAGCCCCGAAGCCGAAGCACAGATCAGGGAAGGAGAGATGGGGTGGAAAAGGGGCATGGAGGTCCCCCCTCTAGAGGGAGAGGGGCCTGGCAAGACTCCCATGTGAATTTGGGTCTGAATGAATCTCCGCATCATCCTGTCCATGTCCATGTCTGATAGGCTCTGAGTCGACCTCGAAGAGGCCACCAACTCAGACCTGGCTGGTCTGCGCAATGGGGAGGAAGACCTTGGGTCCGAATGTTCCAATGGCTCCAGTGAGAAACAAGGAGACCAGAGCCGTGGAGAAACAGGCCTCATGGTGTTAGAAGGGGGACTAAGAAAGAGCTCCCTGTCTGGGGATCTCTTGCGATGTCTGTCCTTTCTCTTCTCCCTACCCTCTCTGCACCCTTCTTTATCTTTTTCTTTTTCTTTGTCAGCCACGCTGACTGTAGATTCGTCTTTAGAAGACCCATCACCAGAAGAAGAGGGAGGTTGAGTCCCTGTCTGGGTGGGAGGTAGAACACTAGAGACCGAGGCAGATTCCAGCATGACAGCAGGGAGAAGGCCTTTGGCTACTAACTTGGCCTTCCAATCTCTAAGGGCCCTCGGATTGAAACCAGAACAGATAGCACATTGAGTGGACAAATGTGCCACTCCCAAGCAAATCACACACAGAGCGTGACCATCAGCTGGGGAGAGCTTATGGCCACACTCTGTACATTTTTTTGAAAACAGGCTTCAGCTGATCAGCCATAGTCCTGCATCCAAAAGTACAAACACTACCTACCAGAAAGAGCACACACAAACACAGGTAGGGGAAGGGCAGGCCTATCTACTACTCTCTGCAAAACTTTTTTTTTTTTTGACACCGATGAACAAGCGAGACACTAAACAAGGGGAGGAAGGGAAAATATTCACTCAAACACACACTAGATACAAGAAATAATACCACTTACTATCCCTGAGCTCAGAGCAAAGGAGACCACGATGCACACTACTGGCACGGCAAACAAGATCTGAGGGAAGATAAGAGATGGTAGGGCATTATGGATAAGGGGAGGAGCTCGGAGCAGATGCTAGGTTGCAGATAAAATAAAGTTAATTACTTCAGATAGATCTTTTAATGAATTAGTATAATTCTTTTCTATTACCATGAATATCAGTTAAAAATTTCTAACAGTGAATGTGTGACAGACCCTTTCAATATAGAACTTCGAGGAACATGAACTTTTTATGAGCCCAAATGTGGTGCATTTCACATAATGAGGAAGCCTTGAGAGGTATGGTCTGCGCAGCATTTGGCTGATGGGAGATTTTGGGACAGAGAACGTCAGTTACATGAGAAAATAAGACTAGTTATAAGGAAATAGGATGGCAATCAGACGATCTGTAGTGAGCTCAAGTGGGAAAAGTAGAGTTAACAGTATATCAACTCAATAACTTTGTTGACTGTACTCTAGAACACCAGTGGTGTTTCAAGTGACTAAAGAAAAGGCAAGACAGTCTCCAACAAGTTAATTATGTGTTGCACTATCACTGTGTTGTAGTGAAACAGAGGCAGTGTAGGTGTGGATGCCTGTGTATAAATACTTGTCTCCTAAAACTCAGAGTAGTTATGGTGTAAAGAAAGGAACTGATTGTAGTAAACAAGGGCTTCATCATATGAGCCATGTTCTTTTGGTACAATCCTTGTTTTCCCTTTTTGTTGACTGCTGACATTGTGCTTATTTGTCTGTAAATAAACTGCATAACATAAAGTTTATGAGTTTAATTAACTATGAATGCATTTTTCTTTAACTTTCTTTGCAGGCACATGGGTATGAAATGCACTGTGTTGGGCTGCAACAGTTTGGCACTTAATGAAGATGAGTTAGGCTGTGTGCTGTTAATGAGCTGCTTCTTGTAGTGCAGGATTTGATTCCCTCAGGTTTTGTTTGTTGTGTGACTCTGACCTAGTCACTTCCCCAGACTGTGCTTCTGAGCTGCACAATAAAAGGGGCACTTGAATCAAGTGGGCTGTCCCAGACTGTCAGCAGATGCGTTATACGTGAACTTCTGCACCTTCACATAGCTACTTATTAGTGTTTCACTGTGTGCTATTTGAATATGAATTAAAACATGTCTGTCATAATTTAATGGGTTGCCAGATGCTTTTTCAATAAATATGAGTTTCAAAAGAAGAGAAGTTTACTGTTGCTCATGCTGTCTGTTTTCAATAAGTGCTTTAACAAAAAGGCTGCCAATGTTTTAGCTGTAAAATGTAAACATTTTACATTAAATATTGCTCAAAAACAAAGAATATATGGCCAAAATACATCTTAAAGCATATGCTATAACACTTGAAAAATGAACTAGACTGTTTAATGCAGTGTGCTCATTGTCATACATTCAACTTTTATTTTATTATATTGTACTGCTTGCTTTTTCTTCTTCTTTCAGCTGTTCCCATTAGGGGTCACCACAGTGGATCATCTGTTTCCATTTCTTTCTGTCCTCTGCATCTTGTTCTGTCACACCAACCACCTGCATGTTCTCTCTCACCACATTCAAACCTTATCTTAGGCCTTCCTCTTTTCCTTTTACCAGGCAGCTCCATCCTTACACTTTTCCCAATAAACCCAGCATTCTCCCTCAGCACACGTCCAAACCAATGCAATCTCCCCTCTCTGGCTTTGTCTCCAAGCCGTGCAACCTCAGCTGACCCGCTAATATACTGATTCCTAATCCTGTCCATCCTCATCGCACCCAATGCAAACCTTAACATCTTTAATTTTGCCACCTTCAGCTCTGACTCCTGTCCTTTCGTTAATGCCACCATCTCCAACCATAGAATATAGCTGGTCTCACTACCCTCTTGTAGACCTTCCCTTTCACTCTTACTAGTACCCCTCTGTCACAAATCACTCCTGACACTCTTCTCCACCCACTCCACCCTGCCTGTACTCTCTTCTTCACCTCTCTTCCACACTCACTATTACCCTGAACTGTTGATCCCAGGTATTTAAACTCATCCACCTTTACCAACTCTACTCCTTGCATCCTTACCATTCCTCTATCCTCTCTCTCATTCACACACACGTATTCTGTCTTAGTCCTGCTGACCTTCATTCTTCTCCTCTCCAGGGTCTCCTCAACCTGTTCCCTACTCTCACTACAGATTACAATGTCATCAGCAAACATCATAGTCCACAGGGACTCCTGTCTGATCTTGTCTGTCAACCTGTCCATCACTATTGCAAATAAGAAAGGGCTCAAAGCTGATCTTTGATGTAATCCCACCTCCACCTTGAACGCATCTATTACTCCTACTGCAGCCCTCACCACTGTCACACTACCCTTGTACATATCCTGTACCACTCTTACATATTTCTCTGCCAATCCTCATACAATACCACAACTCCTCTCTAGGCACCTTGTTATATGTTTTCTCTAAGTCCACAAAGACACAATGCAACTCCTTCTGACCTTCTCTATACTTCTCCATCAACACCCTCAGAGCAAACATTACATCTGTAGTGCTCTTTCCCGGTACTATTAGCAGTAAAACCATGTCCCAGTATACAAGTATACACTCAGACACGTCTAAATCATGACCAAAACTTCATTCCATCCTTAGCAACACTTTGATCTCTCCACTACACTCTTTTTTTTTTACTATCTAACACAATTCACTGAGCTGTAATACTTAATGTGCATACTAAATCTACACTTACAGACTTATATAGATACATACAGCAAAACACTGCTTTTAGTTTCAAGATCATAAAACACTGTCACTCCACAAGTCTCCATAATACTCACTGAAGTCAAGATGAGTCATTATTTATGTTTCCCTCTGAATTTCCACATTACCTGAAGGCTTTGCCATTTGCTATATGCCATGTATACACTGTACATTTTATTTTTTGATACATTGTGTCTTGTAATTGTATTCTTCTATTCTGTCTCTTGTAAATGCATTTTTCTGTTCCTAGTATTCAATGTAACTACTGCTGTTTTGTATATTCTGGGCTGAGACTGAACTTGGTTAGTTGTGATTGGTGCTCTACCCAGACTATCAAATTGAAATAAATAAATAAATCCAATGTCACCATAGCAGTCAGGTAATATGACACTGATATTGACAAAATACTCATCAGCAAATAAATACAGGGTACATATTTTTAATTTATGCCAACAGTATGAAACAGTCAGCCCACAGCATAAATCACTAGTTGCCACAATCAGTTGCAAGCAGTGGTCAGAGAAGGCTCTAAGGTCAACAGAGACCAGGCTGAAGACCTGGAAGTTGACTGGAGAGAAAGTAGAACAGTTCAAGGAATTACTCAGGGCCCTAGCACCCCAAGAAGAGGAGGAAATAGGCGGAGTTGAAGAAGAATGACAGCACCTAAAAACAGCATGTGTTAGGACTACAGAAAAGATATGTGGCCAAGCCAGGTATGGAAATAAGGTACATAAGGAAAGCTGGTGGTGGAATGCAGAAGTCCAGGAAGTCATCAAAAGAAAAAAGGAGTGCAGGAAGAAGTGGGAGACAGAAAAGACTAACCAGGCTAGGAAGGACTACTGGTTAGCTAACAAAGAAGCTAAGAAAGAAGTTGCAATAACAAATAATAGGGCATCAGAGGCACTGTACCAACTTCTGGAAAGTGGCTCAGTAAGGGGCACAAAGAAACTATATCAGGTTGCAAGGCAAAGACAGAAAGATAAAGAAGATAGTCAGACACCCGTCATAAGGGATGCCAGCAACAACCTGCTCACCAGCCCAGAACACATCAAAGGCAGATGGAAGGAGTATTTCCAGCAGCTTCTGAATGAAGAAAATCCCACAGAAGCTGTACTGCCCCAGAAACAGAACAGAAACAGAGAGAAGAAGAGAAGCTCACCCTAGAAGAAGTAAGAACAGCACTAAGGAAGTAGTCAGGGAAAGCAGCAGGCTCAGATGAGGTCACAGCAGTTATGATAAAGATGCTGGGTAAGATAGGGGAGAAATGGCTCCTGAGGGTACTAATAGCAGTGTGGAGAGAAAGGTGGATCCCAGATGACTGGAGAATAAGCATACTCATACCAGTGTACAAGAACAAAGGGGACTTCCACAACTGTGGGCAGTACAGAGGCATCAAAATGCCTATCACATTGCATGAAAGTTCTGGATAGGGTGACTGATACATGGATACGCAGAGTAGTAGAATGGGAGATGAGCAGTTTGGATTCAGATCAGGATACAGCACAACTGACCCTACATTTACATTGAGACAGATACTTGAGAAGAAGCTAGAGATGAGGAGAGAGTCCAACTGGGCATTCCTAGATTTGGAGAAAGCATATGACAAGGTCCCAAGAAAGCTGATCTGGACAGTACTGCGGTGGTTTGAAGTCCCAGAAACATTGATAGAATTAGTGTAGGCTATGTACAAGCACCCAATGATTCAAGTACGGACGGTGTTCGACCTCACAGAGGGGTTTCCAGTGGGTGTGGGTGTACATCAGGGTTCAGATCTGAGCCCACTGCTGTTCATACTGGTGATGGACTACATCAGCAAACAAGTTGGAGGGGACGGATCAACAAAGCTGCTGTATGCAGACGATGTGGCAGTACAGGCAGACTTTGAGCTAGAACTTCAGCAAAGGACAGGAGAATGGAATGCAAATCTGAAGGCACAAGGGATGAAACTTAAGCACAGATAAGATGGTGGTAATGGCAGCAAATTAGGGAAATCAGAAGAAGATTAAAATAGAGATAGAAGGGAAGATAGTGGAACAGGTAAACAGCTTCAAGTATCTGGGAGGATTAGTTGAGGAGAAAGGTAGTCTGAATGAAGAGGTCAAAGCTAGAATCAGAGGGGCTGCAGCCAAATGGCATAGAGTATCAGGTGTACTCTATGACAGAAGAATGCCAAAGAAGATGAAAAGTAAGGTGGACAAGACAGTGGTGCGACCAGTACTACTGTATGGTACAGAAACCTGGGCAGTAAAGGCAGAACGGTTGAAGAAGCTACAGGTGATGGAAATGAAGTGCCTGAGAAAGGTGATAGGATGCACACTGTGGGATAGACGAAGAAATTAGGACATAAGAGCAGAAGCCAAAGTAGCTCCAATTGCAGAAAAGATCAAAGAGAATAGACTATGGTGGTTTGGGCACGTGTAGAAAAGCAGAAGACAATCTGGTGAGGAAGATCTGGGACAGACAGGAAGAAGGTAAGAGGAAGCGAGGACGTCAAGCAAAGAGGTGGATGGATTGTGTGAAAGAAGATCTGCGACAGTCAGTCATGAGTGTTGAAGAAGGCAGGAGTGTGGCACTGAATTGAGAGAGTTGGTGACAGTTAACACGATACTCCGGCCTCATGGAGAAAAATGGGAAAAAGGGGGTTGATGATGATAATATGAAAGCAAAGAAATTTGACTTGTTCATTGTATGGTACTTGCACAAAACCTATATTAGGAATAATATATACTTTATAGTAACAAGTTCAAGCAATTGTTATTGAAGTTGTGAGCATGGCATCACATTCTTCTCTTTGTCTGCATGGAATTCACAACAGCCATATTTCTCTACAGATGAATGTCACTTAAGCCATGTTTCCCCAGCCAAATGCACCACAGGGAAATGTCTCGATCCTGAACCCTCTGATAACTCAAGATTCATCTGAGATAGATGAAATGAATAAACATGCTCCTACAACCTAACTAGTCCATGACTTACACCAAAAGCCAAATAAAAAATATAACAGCTTAATGTGTATAAATTTAAAGAAAGAAAAAGGTGAAAGAGGGCATAATAGAAACATTTTAATTACTTCAAGGTGATCCACAGTCCAAGTGGACATTCTGTTTTAAGAAAGACACTCATGAAAAAGTACAGTTTTGTACACTTACCATAAATGTAGATGTTCGAGTGTATTCACTGTTGCAGTCATCACCAGTGGGTTATCCCTGCTGTGGTAGCCCTCGGCCGGCCCAAATACCAGAGTCAATTTTTTTTGCGTTGGCTGCAGTTGCCTGTAGTCTGACGTCAAGTCGTCAGTGCAATAAAGCAAGGCAGCCGACATCATTACATCTGTTGTTCTTGCCCTAACCCATCAGAAGCACAAGGAAATAAGGTAAAGTGGTTTTGGTGGCTAAAGCCACCGTGGGAAGCTTATGTCCCCCTAGGGGAAGAGGATATAATGCAGATGGAGGGAGGGAAACCAAGACTGCAGCAGTGAATACACTCGAACATCTACATTTATGGTAAGTGTACACAACTGTACTATGTTATTCGTGTTTCACTGTTGCAGTCATCACCTGCGGGAGGATTCCCAAAGCTGAGGAAAAGGGTGGAAGGATAGGTTAGAGCCTTAAGCATGGGTCAGCAAGCCCTGCAGAACTGCAGAGGCAAACCCTGTCCTAGACTTAGAAAAAAGAGGTAGGTGGTAATGTATTGTAAAGACATGGACAGAGGTCCAGGTGGCAGCTTCCAAGATGTCCCTGGTGGGGACTCCCCTGAGCAAGGCTGTGGAAGTGGAGGCTGCCCTAGTGGAATGGGTACAAATAGACTTGGGGGGGGGGTTCCCACATAGTCTGTAGCAGAAATGGATACAGTGTGATATCCATTTGGAAATGGTTTGCTTGGAAATGGGTTTCCCCTATGCCCATGGGGCAAAGCTGACAAGCAGCTGGTCTGTTTTTCTGAAGGGTTTAGTATGGTCCACATAGTATCTGAGTTGTCTGTGCATGTCTAATGAGTGCAGAATTCTTTCCCCCTTGCTTTGGGGGTTGGGAAAGAAACTAGGTAGGTGTATGGGCTGGTTGAGGGTCACATCAGATAGCACCTTGGGCATAAAGGAGGGGTTAGTCCTTAGGGATACCATGTCTGCATGGAAAATGATAAAGGGCTCAACAGCCATGAGTGCTTGAAGTTCTGAAACCCTTCTGGCTGAGGTGATAGCTTGTAGGAAGCCAGTCTTCCAGGAGAGGTATTTCAATTATGTTGCAGCAGCAGGTTTGAAAGGAGGTAAGGTTAGTTTTTCTAAAACATAATTCAGGTCCCAGGCTGGCATAGGAGGCCTTCTGGGAGGTCTGATATTAGAAGCCCCTCTGAGGAATTGTTTAATCAAAGGATGAGAGAAGAGGTGTAGGTCTGAATTGTAATGGGCTGAAATGGATGCGGCATGGATTTTAATAGAAGAGAAGGAGAGGCCACTTTTAAGCAACTTGGCTAGGTAATCCAAGATAAGAGGGATAGAAGGATGAGAGGTACTGGCCTGTCTGGACTGGCTCCAGGAGCAGAATATTTTCCACTTCCTTGTGTAAGATTTTCTGGTGCTGGGCCTTCTGGCCCCTGTGAGAATGTCTAGGACCTGTTAGCCTAACAGGCACTCTGTTAGCTTTTAAGGTATAAGCCATGATGAAAGATTGAGAGTCTGCAAGTCTGGGTGCAGTATCTTCCCCCTCACCTGGGTCAAGAGGTCTGAGATCAGGGGAAGCTGCCTGGGGGGCTCTAAGGTCGGGTTGTGCAGTAAGGGGTACCAATGCTGTCTGGACCAATCTGGAGCAATGAGGATGGCCTTTGGTCTCGCCTCCCTTATTTTGATCAGTACCTTGGGAATAAGGGGCAGTGGCGGGAACGTGTACACAAAGAGGGAGTTCCAGGGGAAGGTCAAGGCATCCACCCTCCATGCCCTTCCATGCTAGGAGGTGATACACCCTGGTACAGAACTTTTGCAGCTGGTGGTTGAGATGTGAGGCAAAGAGATCCATCTCCAGAGTACCCCACGCCTGAGTGATTTGCAGAAAGATTTCCCTGTGGAGCTGCCATTCGTGGGGTCCAGTAAGTTTCTGCTTAAGTGGTCTGCCAGGGTGTTGTTGACCCCTGGTAGGTATTGGGCAATTAGGTGTAGACCCATTGAGGAGGCGATCAGCCAGAGGCTCATGGCTAGCATGCACAGAGGGTAAGATTGGGTCCCCTCCGTTTGTTGACATACCACATTACTGTGGTGCTGTCTATTTTTATAAGGAGAACCCCTGGCCTGAGATGGGGTTTGAAAGATGTCAGAGCCTTTTGTATTGCCATCATTTCTTTCTGACTGATGTGTAAGTGGAGGTGCTGGGCATCCCAAAAACCTTGGGTGCACCTGCCTGCTTGGTGAGTGCCCCAAGCAATGTCTGAGGCATCGTTGGTGATGGTCTGGCCGGTAGGGCGGAGTATGAAGGGAAGACCCTTGTTCTTGGCACAGACCTCTGCCCAGCAGAGAAACTCGGCCCTTACACATGGGATCAGAGGGAGAGAGGTCTCTAGAGACTGAGAGTGCTGGCACCAAAGGTTCTTTCGATACCACTGATGTTTTCTCATGTGGTGCCTGATCAGAGGAATTAGAAGGATGCAAGATGCCATGTATCCCAGGAATTGTAGGAACTTCCTCATGGTGAGGTGACTTCTGGAAGCCAGCTGGGTAGAGTACAGAGGCAGGAAGCTCTGCTTTTCTGGGGATAGGAAGGCCATTTGGGATGCTGTGTCTAGCAGAGTTCCCAAGAAAATGATCTTCCTGGTGGGAGTTTGCTTTAATTTCTTCTTGTTGATGGTGAACCCTAGGGAGGTTAGGAGGGATTTGACAAAGAGAAGGTCCTGGAGCAGCTTTTCTTTGCACTCTGCCTGAATGAGGCAGTCGTCCAGGTAAGGGTAAATCTGTATATTTCTCTGTCTGCAAAATGTGGTGAATACTCTGGGAGCAGTAGATAAGCCAAGGGCAGCGCAGAGAACTGAAAGTGTTGTGATCCTGCTCTGAAGCGCAGGAATTTCCTGCAGGACTCCCTTATGGGGGTGTGGAGGTAGGCATCTTTTAGGTCTAGGGTCATTAGCCACACATTTTTTGTTTCCATAGGCAGCAGCTGCTACAAAGTCAGCATTTTGAAACTGGGGACCACCAGGGAGGTGTTCAGAGTGGACAGATCCAGGATGGGGCACCAAGGGCCCGCTTTTCTGGGAACAAGGAATAGTCTTGGATAAAAGCCTTTGCCTGTTTGATCTGAGAGGGCAGGTTCTACTGGTCTCTAGGATATGAGAGTTTGGACCTGTTTCAATGCCTCTGCCCACTGATTTGGAGGCAAGTCTGGGTATCCTCTTGGAATAGGGAGTTCGCTGAAAGAGAATTTATATCCTTGAAAAGTGATCTTTAAGACCTATTGGTCCTTTGTTATAGAAAGCCAATTTTCTTTGAAAAGGGAGAGCCTTCCTCCTAGTTTTTGATGAGTGAAGGGAGGGCAGATGAGGGAGGGGGAGTCATTGTGAGTTTTTGCCATAGAAGGGTTGCTTAGAACTCCCTGCCTTTGGGGCTGAAGTGGTCCACTGTTTGCCTCTCTGCTGGCTCTGGGATAGGGGGCCCGGATGGTCTGTCCCTGCGGGGCTTACCTTGGCCCTGTTTGCTAGGTGCAGGGAAGGACCAATGCTTAGAGGGAAAGTTCCTGCTGAACCTGGGAGGTTGAACCTGAAAGAAATCTTTTACTGTTTGCATAGATTTTGCTTTGTCTTCCATCTTTTTAAGCACCTCTTCTGCTTTTACTCCAAACAAGCGCATCTTATCTAGGGGTGCATCAATAAGTCAATAAGTTTAGACTTGACATATTCAGGGAGAGGTTGTTCTTTCAGCCATGCATGACTCCTAATTACAGATCATGTCACTGTTGCCTTGCTAGAGGCTTCTCAGGCATCATATCCAAAGTGTAATGAGTGTTTGGCCACTTGACAAGCAGAATTTCTGGAGAAGGGTGCCTTTTCCTTTTAGAAGTTGTGGCCTGACTACCCTGGATAAGGGAGATGAGATCCTCAGTCATTTTAAGCATTTGTGCTTGGGGTGGTGGAGCAGGAGCAAGATGATGGCTAGAAGATTTTCTAGGAGTGGCCTGGCTTCTAGGCCTGAGTGAATCTGTGGGTCTGAGAGAAACGGTAGTCAGATGAGAAGACATTGTTTTTTTGTCTAGATTCGGTAGTGCAAAAGGCCTCCTTGGAAGCCGGTGCCTGTGTCATGGCTCTGGACCCAACTGAGGCAAAGGCAGACAAATGCTTGGAAGACAAAGAAGATTTCTGCAGCATACTGGACTCCGAAAGGGTCCCAGTGGAGGCCTGCATAGATACTGAATCAGGCATCAGGGGCTGCGAAAGTGCCTCACTGAATTCCGGATAACTGACGACCTGCTTAGCAGTAGCGTCGTCAGAAGACTTAGCCTTGTGTGGTCTGTCTCTATCTTTATCTCTGCATTTTTTCAGAATGTCCATGGACTGTTGGCTGACGGACTCCATATCAGAATGCGAAGATGGAACACGAAAATAACTGTCTACAAAAAGAGCTCTACGATGAATGGTTCTCACATTAAAGAGGACACAGAACCGGCAATGGGGGACGTCATGGTCTGGGCCTAAACAAGTGACGCAGTAAGAATGGAAGTCTCAGTGTGGGATCTGCTTTCCACAGGTGAGACAATTGTTAACTTTTTCGGACATCGATTAGTGCAAAAAAAAAAAAGGGTCCCCAACAGGGTCCTTAGTTTTAGACGTTTTCAGCTGAAATTCAAACTCTGGTAGCAACCGACCGGCACTCATGTGAACTGCTTCTGCTATGGGCTCCACAGCAAGAAAGACTGATGTAATGACGTTGGCTGCCTTGCTTTATAGCACTGATGACCTGACGTCAGACTACAAGCGACTGCAGCTGATGCAATAAACATTCACTCTTGTATTCGGGCCGGCTGAGGGCTAGTACAGCAGGGATAACCCACAGATGATGACTGCAAACAGTTGATGACTGCAACAGTGAAACACCAAGAACATCAAGAAATGCCCAACTTATATGTGCAAGATGAACATCTAAGGTGTGATAACCCTGAAAAGGTGGTAGATGAATGGCAAATATCTCCTGAAATGGTACTGAGGTTAATAAGGTAAGGGAATTCAAGAAACGCATGCATCAAACACAGAGCAATTACTCAGAAAGGAGGTGAAAATTAAGTTGCTCATTAAATAAGAGCTGCACTACACCCACCGGTGGGTTAAAGACAGAGTAGGCAGATGAAACACTCTTTATAAGGCATCAGAATCAATAACGCTGCTGAATGCATGTGAGGAATTAGAAATGTCTGAATTATGAAAGACAGATTCACAATGGCCCAGGGTGCAGTACTGCAGCTGCTTGGTGTAAAAACTGCAACATTACTGTTATACCCCAGAATCTTGATCATTTAAGTGCACTGGTGCTTCCTGTGATGTGATGGAAGACACTCATCACAAACATCAGAGTAAAATAAGCATGCTTTTAAAAAATAAAACTATAAGCATTCTAAGCGAGGTGTGGCAGCAATTTATATTTAACAACAGCACTGCAATTGTTTTAAGTTTAACCGCAGCACGACAGCTTCTTCCCCTTTTTTATTTTTAACCTTTACTGCTCCTACAAAGGGGAAGGCAAAATTCTTTGTGATATATAAGAGAACAACAAACTATGTCTTGCTTTTCTCTGATTTAGTTCCTCAAGTCAAGCAGCAGGTGTGCCACTGGAGGAAGTACTCTTTGTGTGAAACTATCATAGATCAACTTCAGACAAAAGGACCTAGACTCATAAAAATGCAAAGATTGACATTTATGCTTATTACTTTCCATGCAATCTTTGAACAGTTTTATATTAAAGGCACACATTTTACTTCCCAAGGCTTTATCTCATATGTAAGAAATGGGACTCTTCCCTGTTCATGATGGTGCAACAAACTGGGATCCCAAATGACCCATGCTTTCATTAGTGCCCAGTTATCAGACAGCCTTGCTGGACTTCTTTGCCCCCTGTTTTAACACACATCATATTTGCCTCTGTCTCTTACTCATCAATATAAAAACTGCAGTCCTTCAAGGTTTCCACAGCCTTTGGATCACATAACTCCTGCACAGTCTTAATGGGCTTCAGGTACATGGACGTTTAAAACCTCATGCCAAACACTGGTCATCTGTGATGCAAAAGGCCTTCAGCTCATTTTAAGAAATCATTGCATTCCTGCTCTGTACATGCATCTGTAGTGTGCTTTAGTGGGTTTTAACCCACAAAATTATTTCACAAATGTTTGGTGAGGGAAAACGAGTCAGATTTATTGTGGTACGCTTGTGCTAAACAGTCATGCAAATCCGTTCTGCTCCACAAATATCAAACTCCGTCATCTAGTAACTGATATGATTTTCATCAGTTACTTGTTTTCCTAGACTGCAACCTAGCATTCTGAGGTCTAGGAAAAGAACACGACTTTTCTCTACATGAGCATTCCTTTTTCCAGAACATTTATAGTGAAAATAGAAGGCCCCAAACCCACTGAGTATGGCAGCCATGACCTATTTCCTCCAAATGTGTAAAAAAATTATATATGACACATACATCCATTAAAATGCAAGGGGAAAATGTAGGTGAGAATTCTTCTAAGGAACCATACAGCTAGACACACTCACAGCCCAGGTTCAAACAGCAGACGTGGATTCTGAGGTAAATTACTGTGGAGCAGTTTATCATGAGACCCAGTCCCAGTTTTATTCATCTGGTTGCATCTCTATTAAAACAGCCTTGGATTTTTTTTTCTTTAATTATACTTTATCCTGTGGCAAAAAAAATGATAAAGTTTAGTTTGAAAATAGATATTATAGAATAAGTCAAGCTTTCTGTGTGGATGATGTGACAACTACCAAAGACATCAACATATTTGCAAACCAAAATCTGTGGCTGTCCAGTGAGTTGTACAAGGTTATAAAGGCATGAAATGCAGCATTCATATCTAAAGACAAGGATGTCCTAAGGATGCCCAGAGCAAACCTAAACAAAGGTATAAAAGAGGCAAAGAGAACCTATGGATGAAAAAGTCAGGGTCACTTAAATGACCAAAGGGACTTTAGACATCTATGGAAAGGCATACAAGCCATAACTGACTACAAACCTACATCCAAAACTATTAAAACACACTTCTTGTGGTTAAAATTCAGTATTCACACAGCAGAAATAATCAAAAAACATAGAGAAATACCGACTAACATGGCTGAGTATACATAAAAACATAAAAACTTTATTGGGTTAGCACTTTCATGGACCTAGCCACTTCATCAGACCATACTACAATAAAACAAAACACAACACTGATATATTAAAACTCGTAAGCATCAACCAATAAAAATCTCAGAATAATTAAACAGTTAATCACCGGACCAGCCTACGGGCTTGCAAAACTGGTTTTAAAGTAATACTCACATTAAGTCCAGGGGCTGTATGTACACAGAGCGCAAAATTCCATTTTAACTCCATCTGTTCTACTCGGTTCACTACATCACCACCTCAAATACCTTCCACAAATAACTGAAGAACCAAAAAATCAAAAACATGATCATTAAACAGGTTACATGGTGTGCTCATTGGTTGGGGAGTGAGTCCTTATATAAAAACTCGGGCATTGTTTGCACTTTGCCAAGTAGACCAAATCAGAGGATTTACAATCTGTATAAAATCTTGGTGTAATAACCTCTTATGTGAAAAAAAGAAAGCCAGCACTCAACTCCATAACACAGGCAATCGTTATTTAATGTCCAACTTCAAGACAGAAAAATAACATAACCGTACACCGACATGGTTGTACCGGTTTCGGTAAATCCTTCATGAGCAACCAAACATGATGCACAAAATGAAGATAAAACCTAACTTGCTGTCTTCCAACTTATACCAATTTCATATAGAAAGCATGGAGCGCCCTCTAGTGCATCAATAAAATAGTGCACTCGTTCATAAATGCATGAAATGTAATGCAAATAAACACAATTATCCCAAATATATAAATTAATATGTAAATCCAAATATAACAACAAACATATAAAGTGGATGCCTCAAAAATGATCATTCAAACCAGGGGAAAATAGAGCCCCTAGTTTGATGATCCACATTTTCTCTTTATTGGTGAGCCTATCATGTAAAACATGAGATTGTACATGTCTGTCCTTAATGTGATCAATGACCATAAAACAAAAATTGCCCATAGGGTGTTTGGAAATGTGTTTATATAAGGAACTGGACCCCTTTTTATTTTTAATATCACTAAGATGTTCCCCTACCCTAACTTTAAAAGGACGGGAAGTTTGTCCAACATAGAAGGCTCGACAATTGCACTGGGCCAAATAAATCACCCAAGAAGTACTGCAATTGGCAAAACATAATATGTCATAAACTTGTGGACAATTTTGTGAGGAAAAGGTCCGACATTTCAACACCCTAGGGCAATAGGTACAATGACCACATGGATAGCATCCAAATAAAGGACCTGTAAAGAGGTGAGCTTGAGTAATGGAACATGTGTCTCTATAATAAACCTTCTTGTAATGACTGAAAAGAGAACCCAAAGACCGCTCTTTCCGAAATGAATAGGAAAACCGGTCCCCTATATATTTCTCTAAGACATTATCCGATTTTAACAAATACCAATGCTTACGGATAATGTTCATAAATCCAAATGTATTCCTCCCATAAGTTGTAACCAATCTAAGCAAATCAGACTTGGCATGATCCTGATTTTGATAGGATAATAAATCAGTTCTATCTTGCTGATTTGCAAAATGATTGGCCCTCGTGATGTCACCCCCTAAATAACCCCTACTTTTAAACCTGGAGATAAGATCCCTCTTGTAATGGTCATATGTGGAGGAGCTGGAACAAATCCTTTTAACATGAAGGAATTGGGACTTGGGGATGTTCTTGATGACATGCTGGGGTTGGAAACTGGTGGCATGTAATAAGGTATTGAATTGAGGAAATTTTCTAAATATCTCACTCTCAAGAGTGTTGGTATCTGTTCTTTTTACCAAAACATCCAAAAACATAATTTCAGATCTAGAAAAGGTCAACTTAAACTCAATCCCCCATATATTACCATTTAGATACTCAAGGAATTCCAAAAGGAATTCCTCATTAGCTCTCCACACCATCCAGCAGTCATCAAGATACTTCCTCCAAATATCCATCTCGTTAATATAGATATTGTGACTGATGTCATAAATCACCTGATCCTCCACATACGCTATGAATAAATCTGCATAAATGAGGGCAAAAGAAGACCCCATAGCAGTGCCCTGTGTCTGCCAAAAACACCTGTGCTTAAAAAAGAACACATTGTGAATCAGGACCTGTTCAGTCATGCATACCAAGAGGGTATTAAAACCAGGCTTATAGATGTTGACCTTATCCAACCAATATTGCAGGGCCAAAAGTCCTGCCCAATGGGGAATACTAGTATATAAGGAGGTGACATCCAAGGTGCACAAAAACCAATGGGACTCTAGTTGGGTCTCAGAGATAATGGAAAGGAACTGTGTAGTATCTTGAATTCTAGAACATATATGTACCAAAAGTGGTTTTAAATATAATGTGAGAAATTCAGAAAGGAGTTTTGTAAGGGAACCCCTACCTGATACAATCAGTCTCCTGGGTGGCCTTATGGGGTCTTTTTGGATCTTCTGGAGAAAATAGATATATTTCCTGCTAGGAAAATCAACCTTAAGTTGATGACACACTTCATCATTAATGATGCCCTCCTCTGTAGCCAAATCCAAAAACTTATCAACATCCTTTTTAAATTGCAAAGTGGGGTCCACCTGCATTTCCTGATAATGATTATGGTTGGATAACCAGTGATCAGCTTCAGCTTCATAGTCCCCCAGATCTTGGACCACCACTGCTCCCCCTTTGTCCGCTGAAAGAACAACAATATCCTTGTGTTAATTAGTTTCTCCAAACATATTCTCTGATTTTTATTCAAATTATCTTTAAGCCTGTCCTGTTTATGTAGATATAAATGTAAATATTTAAGGACAGCATTTTGAAATGTTTGGACAATTGGGTTGCATAGGTGGCCTGAACCTGGAGGCTTGGAACTGAAATTCCCTAACCTCAGAGGCATCATAATCAGCCCCATGAAAATAGCATTTCAAATTCAAATTTCGACAAAATTTAACCACATCCTCAGCAAAAAAATGTTCTTGGACAAAAAACCCAGGGACAAAACTTACTCCTTTATTCAATATATCAACTTGTTGATCATCCAATAACATTGAGGAAATGTTATGCACATTGTTAACATTGGATGCTAAATCCTGGTCATCTGTTGAAGGATGTCCCCCAGCCCATCTGGGTTTGTGATGCTTCCTCCCCCCTCATCTCTGGGACTTATGCCTAAAGGGGTCTTTCCAATAAAACCTCTATCCAAATTATTCCTCTTGGAAACAGGGGAGATACTAATATGAGTATCCTCCCATTCAGTATTGGAGGATGAGTCCTCGCCAGATGGCGTGGACTCCCTGCTCCTTTTCTTCAGAATAGATTTTGGACGAGTAACTCTCATTCTCTTGGATGAATCTGTGGGCATATCAAATTTGACTCTAGGTCGCAAATCAAATGGCTTCCCCCATCCCTAGTAAATTTCTTGACCTTTCTATCCTTCAAACCTAAATCCAAAGCAGCCAATTCCTTGCCAAGTTTTCCAATATTATCTTTATAACAAGAAAGTGTAGAAAAAACCTCCACTGTTTTACTAATCAACGATACATTGGCAATTTGCTGCTCAACCTTCCTCTCATAGAAACTACTCAGAAGATCCACAAAAGTCATGGAAACATTTTGTTAGGCCTCCGCCCATTGTGTGAGAAGACATTCAACCGGTTCAGCCACAATGGGTTGAATCCTAACCCTAAGTCCTCTAGGAACTATTTTTCTACATTGATAGGCCCGAAATAGTTTTAAATGCCAAACATTTTTACGAAGAGAAATGAGACCCTTGGTCAATTTAGCAAAAGCTAAATTACAATCCTGAATAGGATCACGGACACCCGGAACAGCATCACTCGAACCCGAAGCTAGGCCAAAAATACCCAGATCCTCAGCGTCTGAAAACAGACCTTTGATTAGATTTGCTAGTTCCATCCCTGGCCAAAAATAAACACAAATTCAATACCAGGTGCAAAGATATGTGTAACACATGTGAAGAATATAGGTTCCACCCTGAATATATTACATAACCAAATGGTTGGACAATCAGTATGCACTTTGCCAAGTAGACCAAATCAGAGGATTTACAATCTGCATAAAATCTTGGTGTAAAAACCTCTTAGTCACAGGGTGTACAAAGGCTTTATCAGCAGAAATAAAATGACAGGCTTTACAAGATCGACAGGGATACGTCCCTAGCCTATCAGAGCTTGCATGTTTACTCTGATTGCTATTAAACATGCCATAACAGAGAAATATTTTCAAAGATTATTCTTAAATAAATATCCTGGTTTATCACCAGCAATCTCCCTCACCTTACTATCGGTCATGATTGCAGGCCAGTGCTTACTGATAACATCACAAGATGCTTTAAGAACATGACTATCACTCCCTTAACCAGGAAACCACAACCAGCAAGTCTGAATGATTATTGCTCAGTTGGTCTAACATCAACAGTAATGAAGTGATTCGAGCGGCTGATCAAGGACCACATCTCAGCAAGCATACCTGCAGCACTAGATACATTGCAGTCTGCCTACAGGTCAAACTGCTACACAGCAGATGCCATCTCTTTAGCACTTCATGAAACCTTGACTCACTTTGAAAATAAGGACTGTTCTGTCAGGATGTTACTCATCGACTTCAGTTCCGCCTTTAATAATGTCAGCAAACCTAGTGATGAAACTAATCTAACTGGGCATCAGCACCTCCTTGTGCAATTGGATACTAGACTTTCTCACAGACACAACCCAAAAGGTATTTGTGGGAAATAATAGCTCTAAAAGTATAACTCTGTGCACAGGTGTACCACAGGGCTGTGTCCTGAGTCCTCTACTATTCACCTACACATGACTGTATAGCCAACAGAATTATCAAGTTTGCAGACGATGCCACAGTCATAGGTCTTGTCAGGAACGGTGTGGAAACAGCATATAGGAGTGAAGTAGAACATCTGCCAGGCTGGTGTGACAGCAACAATCTGGCACTGAAAGTCAGCAAGAACAATGAAGTGACCATGGACTTTAGGAGGACTCATGGAGCACATCAACCTCTGAAAACCAAGGGAGTAGCAGTAGAAAAGAGTCAAGAGCACTAAGTTCCTGGGTATACACATATCAGAGGACCTGATTTAGTCAGTGCACACTAACCATGCTGTCAAAAAAGGGCAGCAACATTTACACTTCCTGCGGAAACTGAGGAACGCAAACCTGTCACAGTCCATCCTCCAAGCCTTCTATAGGGGAACCACTGAGAGCGTACTGACAAACAACATCATTGTATGGTATGGGAACTGTAATGCCTCAGATTGCAAGGCTCTCTGGAGAGTAGTAACAGCAGTGGAAAGAATCATTGGCTCTCCACTGGCTTCTTTGGATGATGGATGATTTACATGAATCTCGATGTATTGGAAGAGCTAGAAAGATAATAAATGACCACACTCACCCTGCTTGTGGTATGTTCTCACACCTTTCCTCAGGATGATGTTACCGCAGCATCCACTGTAAGACTTCCAGGCTCAATAGAAGCTTTTTGTCTTTTTTCACCAGATTGCTGAACTAACAACAGGCATGCCAGAAGTCATTCTGCTCTTTCAACCAATTAACTGAATATTCTATTGACTTATCCAATAAATGACATACTCTCATGTCCATTTATTCTAAGATCACAACTACTAGTAGCATACTTAGTGCAATATCCAAATCTTCATCTGTCCTGAAACTTGAATGTGCAATACTCAATGCAATACTTTTGCCTCACAGATACCTGTAAATGTGAAAATTCAAGTTTGTGTAATATCTACTTGTGCAATACCCTTAATGGCAATTTTTAATACATGTAATGTCTGTAAGTGTCTGTCCTAGTATTACTAAATAGTAACTGTATGTATGTTTCTTGCACTGGGAACTAAGCAATGTAATTTCGTTTAGCTGCATGATGTGCAGATCTAAATAACAATAAAGTTTACTTTGACTTTTGACTTTCATTTTATTTCGGATTTCAATTTGCTGACAGCTTAGGTTCTACAAGTATGTCTTCAGAGAATATCAGGAGGTATTTATATCAATTAGGTAAAAATGTGAGCAGGACACTGAGGAAAACTGATGCTTTTTGGTGATAAGTTTCACTCTGTTGGAGGTTCCACTCACTCCTTAATATCCATTTGAATAACCACCAAAAAGGCAGAGTGCCCACTGTTAAATGTCTCGTTTATGGTTTTCAAAACTCGCAGAACTAAATTATTAGCTTAATAATGCAAATTTAACTGCATAAAAAATAGACTTTTAACTTGAGCAGTTTACTGCTCTTTTGCCTTTTTAACTTAGTGCAGCAGGCAATGAGTAATATTACATTACAAAGGTGTGAATAGTGAATTCCTCACTTTAAAGGAGTCAGTCATTATTCTCTTATGATACTCTCTTGTGAAAGTAACATTTAATTATGATATTGAACTGTCTTTGCACTCTGCTTATTATATAAAGTGAGGAATGCATACTGTGAGCTCGTCTGTGTCAAATACAATATTACTTGTATGACACTGAATAAAAGAATAAATTGGAGCAAATAGCATTTGTCATTATTTCTTTCAGAATATTTCCAAACCATTTAAGAGACATCATCGGCTAACAGGTCACCTAACACCTATTAACTAAAAATCACCTGGGCTAACTTACTCATCTCAGTTTAATTTACAATATGGTAACAGCATAAATAGAAAGCATTAGTCTCTTGAATATACATCCCTGATACAGATGTTTGACAAAAGCTTAACAATTAGTATCAGCGTTGTGTACTACTTATATTTTTGCAGCCATCAATGTTAAATCTACAGCACAGACAGAGAGTACTTAACTGCTATGCTATGAATGATTGATATCAGCATTTCAGAAAAGCTGTGGTTAAACATCTCAGTAAATATGTGTCTACCGTGCATATATGTGTTCAAAAATTCAAAGCATAACAGCAGAAGGAATGTTTCAGCTCCATGGCACATAAAGATGGAAAACTGATTGCAGTTCCAGCAACCTAGGTTTGACTATTAGACTTGGCTTTGGAGAAACCAAGAAGGCCGACATGGAAGTAACTTGCTGATATTGTACTGACAGACTCAAACTGAGACTGTTGTTTTAGTCCTGCTACTTAAACCATGGTGGGTGACTGAGCACAGGTTAAAGAGTGAATCAAAAACTAAGCTGTAAACATTCAAACCTGCCAAGCAATGCCCAAGCATAGTATCTGGGTATGGGTGCACAGAAGAACACATCCATTGCGTAGTATCACAAGCTGGCAGTAAACTCATCAGCAGCCACCAAAGGAAAGAAATAATGGACTCAGAAAAATATATATAAAAAAATCAGTAGCTGACTCCTCCCTCAGTGTCAGCCTTGAAAAGTTATGCTGTTATGAAGCTCTGTAAAGGCAAATCTCCACTGAAAAGAGACATCGACCCCTCAATGGAGTGATGTGGAGGGCTACTACAAAACTAAAGTGGGAAGGCACGTCACTGGCAAGATTTGATGAACAGGTAGACAGTACCAAAAAGAAATAAGGAATTTAAAGAAAGGCAATACAATTTCATTTGTACCACATCCTGTTTGCAGCCATGTAACAAGAAACAATGTTTTCTTCTTTTGCAGAACTCCTCTGCTGAACTCAGGTCCAGTGCTGGATCCACCGATGACCTATTCATTCTTACAAATGCTTGTTACTTATATCCCACATTACTTTTACATCATCAATCCTAGTCCAACAGCATCATGCTAAGTTAGCAGGACTATTCTAATACTTGCCCGAATCTGAGCCCTGACAAATTAAGCAAGTATCAATGCACATCTTCTCATTAGTCTGCTCTTCGAAGGACTAGCCTTAAGTCTCCATTAAAGACCAACTCTACATTGCCCCTTACCTTCACTACTGGGGAAGGACAGCTTGAGAATTACTTCCTGGGCAGGACGTCTGACACCAGACAGCTAGCTGAAAACTGGTTCTGACACCAGACAGCTAGCTGAAAACTGGTTCTGACACCAGACAGCTAGCTGAAAACTGGTCACCAATGTAGCAGCTAGTTGAACCATTTCTTCAAACCTAGACTTTGCCTAAAGTAGGTATACTTAATAGTGAATACCAGATAGGCATGAATTGAATAACTTAATCATGATATTTTATCTTTTCTGGTAATCATGTCTTTGGCTTTCCTCTATGCAGCAACCACTTTCCAGTACTAACTTTGCCTTACCTTTTGCTTTGCAATTTCTCAAAACTGATGTAAACTTTCAATTATTTGTCATTAGCCTATAGAACAATAATATCTTTACTTCTGCCTTTACTCGGTTCTGCTCGAAAAAAGCTTTCTTGTGAAGTTATATCCCTTGTTTCATCTTATTCTGCTTTTACCCTTAATTAGCAAATTATCCATAACTGGTATTTTTAAAGCAGATAATTCTTTCCTGCAATTTCTCTCTTACAAGTTAGTCTAAAGTGGTATGGTGTTCCTACATGGCAATACAGGCCGTGGTTCATTTATTGTTCCAGACAACCACAGGAAGAAAAATAAAATGGCTAAAGGCCTATGCCTCTTTTCCTGGAGGTAGGGGGACAGATACTGTGCTGATGCAGTGGCACTTAAGGGAGCCAGTGGATACAGCATGAAATTACAGTATATGCAAGATGGCAGAGACCATACAAGCACATGGCAACAGGCAAGAACAGGGAATATCATGGATGATCAGGCAACGCCACTTCCAAGATGTAGGGGAGCAAAGCAACACAAAAGAGTAAAGCCAAATAAAAGATCCTGCTCTACAGCAGGACTGGAGTTAGGACACCATCACCACCACCTAACAACTACCCTAATGTGCAACAAATGGCTGTAAGAGCAGAAATGGTGGGGTGATGTACACATGAGATAAGAAGAAAGGATTGTAAATTAAAATATATTATTCCAAATGGTTACACATAGCATCTTTTTCCTGGTGTAACATAATCATGTCTTTGCAATGGCACACATAACAGACTCATACCCAGTTCCTGAAGCCTGGCTGTTACTGATGTCATGCTTGTAGACAGCTGGTTTAGCACATCTCACAAGCTTATAAACTCTTGAAAAAGAATCTTGCCACAAGCCCTGAAGAGAGCCAAAGAAAGCTCATTTTGCACTTAAAACACCATCTGAAATTTACACTCTGATCCATTCAAAACTGCTTTCAAAATGTCAGCATCATCTACCCCATCTGTGATTCTGAGTACATTTTCAGTAAGCATCTTGATGCTTTTATTACAGTGAAATCCTGCACACCACTCCACTACAGACATCCATTCCAAAGATAACCAGATTACCATGAACAATGCTTAAATGTCTATATTTCCAGTCTTGATGTTCTCTTGCCTAGGTTACCTGTACTTTCTTGACCTTGGTTCTGTCACATGCACTGTGCATTTTCCTGACCAAGTTATTCCTGAACAGACAGCACAAAGGCACTGCCACAATCAGGTCATGATGCCTGGCCAACATGATTCAGTTACAGGTTCATAGTTTCATAGATAAGTAAAAGGCTAGCTGCCCTTGCAAGCCATTCTAAGCCTAGTCAGTTTCCCTTTTTGTGCTCAAATTAAGCTATTCCATTTGGTTAGCGATTGGTCTTACACATCGCATGGTCAATAAGTATATATTACCCATAATGAGAATAACTGGGATCATATCATAGACAGTTTAAGTGAACCCAAGCATGGGATAAAGCATTTAGGAGTTACCTCTGTCAATAGTACATAGGGCAGTCCAGGGCTAAATTTTCTGTTTCCCATCCATAGAACAAAGCTGTGCTTGAATATGGACAGGGCTGAACTTTGTCTTATGTAGATGGGGAGTCTGTTCCAGAGCAGCAGTATCATCTGTGAGATAAGCCTGTCCCTCCAAACTGTTTTATAGATGTTCCAGGGGACGTTTAGATCCCTAGTATTTCTGATGCCATTTGACTTGCTGATGTGTGGTAAATCCATCAGTACTGGGTCGGAGGATGCCATGTATGCCAGACATAAGTCACTTCCTAACAGTCTTTATGGTAGAGTATACTGATAGGGCTTTGAGTCGGTCTATGCAGGACATGTTGCTTAGGCCTTGTCACCTTTTACTAAGCTATCTCTTTGGGCATTACAGTTGTTGCATGTGTCTGGACAAACATATGCCAAAGGGGGCATTATACTCAATGAGTGGCATAATAAGGGCTGAGTAAAGGGTGACAATGACACCCCTTGATCTAGACACAATCTCTTTGTGCAATACAGAAAGACTTTCTTAAAACAATGGACACGTGTAGGTCAAACGTTAGGTCACTGTCCACATAAGTTCCCAAATACCGAACAACTGGGTCAACTCTTAGGAGTGTATTATCAATGTGGTAGTTCCCTGGGGTAAATGACTTCACAAAGGATACAATGATGTATTTTTTGGCATTTAGTTTTGGCACTAGTTATTTACATAGGACAAACTTTCCTGCAGGATGGTTAGGTCATTTGGGGTTTCAATTACTTCTCCTAGCTTGCAGTCATCTGCAAACTTCATTAGCTAGAGCCCTTTGGTACTGGCTTTTACTTCATAAAAGTAGAAGCCAAACAGGAGAGCCCCAGCACAAAACCCTGGGGATTCCACTGATGACAGGACTCCTTGTGGAGGTAACTTCCCCCATTTTGATTTCACGCATCTTATCTGTGAGCTAGTTTACAATCTAGCAAGTGATATAGGGTTTATTTCCAGTTTATTTAGCTTTTCTACTATGCCTGAGTGGAGAATTATGTCAAGATCTTTGACCAGGTCAAGGTATGTGGTGTGTACCATTTTGCCTTCATCCATTGCTTTGGTAACCTCTTCAAAAAAGTACTCCAGATTGAGTAAACATGACTTGCCCTTGAAAATACAAGGCCATTGTTTGGAGGTTCCCTATGTTCTGACTGATTAGTTCTATGATAAGTCTTTCCATGGCTTTACATATAAGGCTGGTCAGATGTATAGGTCTGCAATTGCCTGGGTCTGCCAAAGGTCTTCCCTTATGTAGGGGAATGACTGTAGCTACTCTCCATTCATTTGGTAAAAAATCCACATGGAGGCTGAGACTGAACATTGTTGTTAAGGGTTTGTCTAAAACGTGCTTCATGCTACTCAAGATGCATCCAGGGACCCATCAATACAGTATTTTTAGCTTTTGATAGCACTTTTAGTACTTGGACTTGTGTGATAGCAGGAGGCAAGCCTTATTCAGGTATATCTTGACAGAGAGAAGGGGGGGAGAGAGGGTAACATTAGACCTACATTAATCAGCCAGTAGGTTCACTATATTTTCAGCCTTAGAGTAGGTAACTTCATTCACAATCAGCTCAGTACATTACTGCATTGTGCTTTTGAGATTTCAAACAAAATAAAAAGGCCTAGGCCTTGTGATTGCCTTTGGCTTGGGTAGCTATTTTAGCCTCAAACTTGGCTTTGATGGATTTTATTAATCACCTGAATCATTTGTTTATTTCACTGACAAGAGCTCTAACATTCTTGGAATTACTCTTCTTACTTTTGGTCAAAATTATTTTCCTTTTATTGCTTGTTTCCACATAGTCAGTGGAGTTAACTGGGTTTGGTGGGGATATGAAGCTTGTCAATGTACCACTTAGGAGCAGATAATTCATCTTAAAGAAATTTCTAAAGGTATATTTGGCTATCTCTGGTTTCAATTTTATTTCAAATGAGACTGCTTTATGGTCATTGTGACATCCCTGCTCTGGGCCAGTAATCAAGGAGACTGAATCCTCACCACTGACACTGGAGAGGGAGGTTCACTTGGAACAGAAATGGATACACACAGTATTTCCAGATGCAGCTCTCTGCACCAAGCACAATTTTCCCTTAACAGCACACAGGGATCACACTCCGGGGTCTGGGATTCCCTCTCTCTCACCAGGCCCCAATAATACTCCCCACTGGCACAGCTGTGGAGTTGAGTCCTCAGTGGAGTGTTCCAAGCCAATTCCTCCACCACCCTCTCTGTGAAACCAGTGTTGTGTGTCCCTTCTCCAAGTAGCTGACAAATACACTCTTTGAGATTTGATTTTAACACACACACACACACACACACACACACACACACACACACACACACACACACACACACACACACACAAACCCACCCACCCCTTGGAAAGGCTGGTACAGATTTATCAGTTATACCTCTTCTTTCCAGAATGTTAGGTAGGTACTACCACCAGAACACTCCAAAGCCAGCTACTCTAAGGCTCTTACATGAGTACCCAATTATACTGAGTAAAATTAATACTAATACAAATTGTAGTGTTTGACCAATGTAGCAAGGCTTTCAGGAGTGGCCACAGTGTCACCAAATAAATATAAGTACTCTCAAAGGTTAAAATATTCTCTAAAAGACCAGCCACAAGGACAAATTTAAATATATTTATTATTATTATTAATAATAATTATAATAATAATAATAATAATAATTAATAAAATAACATGAAAATACTAAATATCTATTTACAATAAACACCAGAGTTTCAATAACAGGAAATATTAAAAATAACACAGATGGAATGATTCTCACAGATAGAGAAAAACAGTAACAATAACCGAGAACTTAGATCCACTAACAAGGCACTAATCGTCTGGTGACTTCCTGTATTCTAACAACATTGCCAAGACTTGGAACTCCCTACCACTACAAATCAGGGTACAACTTAACACAACCATCTTCAAAAAACAGCTTATTTCCCAACTAAACAATTCCTGGACATGCAACTGCCTAGCACCTGGCTGACATATTCTAACACCTTCCCCTATCCATTATCCAACTATTCCTTAAAACTCCCACAGATGCACTATACACTATCACACATTACTTACCAACTCACTGCTGCCTACTGCCCACTGTCCCATCTATACCCAGCAACTCTCCCCTAGACTAAGTTAAAAAGCTTTCCCTTAAAATGTCAATGCACCTCATATGAACTTGTCTATATTCTCCTCCTTTAACAAACTGGCTAGTATTTTTAGTTTTTCCTTTCTTCTCTTATCTTCATTACATCTTCAAGATTATCTGGCTAGTATCTTTTTTAGTTTTTCCTTTATTGTCTTATCTTCAGCACATCTTTAAGATTATCTCTACTAAACATACTATATGAACAACAATCATATGTTACTCTCTACTATACTTTTAATTGTATGTCTAAACCACTATGCTTATGTAAACATCTTATGCAATCATATGTTATCTGCTAAATTTTATAACTGTATATGTAAACCACAATGCTCATGTAAATATCTTATGTATAGTATGTTAGCAATTGCTCTGGAGCTTTTCTCCCTGGGCGTCTGCTGAAAATGGACAGCTCTGTCCAGTCAGACCTCCCCAGTAAACAAATGAAAATAAATAAAATAAATAAAATAATCTTACTATATTTTCCTGACTGATCTAAAGAACTACTGTTCCCTGGTTACTTACTAAAGCAAGGCAAGATGAAGGGGTAAGTGGTCTTCCTTCTTTGTCAGGTTTCAAAAAGAGACTGCACTGAGACTTCTGTCTCATCTAGTATTAAAACATCATTTCAGTGCTGGATTACAGAATGACATCACATACATTTGGTCATCTGACTCTGGTTCCCACACTTCCACCTTTACTAGCAACTAAACCAGAATCTGGAAGGTGCCAGAAGCTGTTGAAGGCTGTGGGGGGGGGGGGGAGCAGAGGGTGAGAGGGGCACTTAGTGATCTAAAAAGGACATTTTTTTATAAACTATTTACTACCACAACATAGCTTCACTTGGAGGACATTTTAAGCTTAGCTAATTTCCCATTTAGTGCTTGAATTAACATTTCCTGATTGGTCTTACCTATCCCATGGCCGATAATTGTATATTAGTTCTAGTGAGAATAACTCTGATCATACCATAGATAATTTGAGGGGGACCCATGTAAGGGAAATCCAAAAACACACCGTCGCTGTAGCCCAAAGGTCTGCTCCAAAAACCAAAAAAGCAAACGTGTAGAAACAAATTGGAAGCTGACCACCACAATGAATGGAAGAAATATTTAATATAAAACAGACGTACTTGGACCTTCAGATCCTTACAACTGACTGTTAAAATTCAAATGTATATATAGGCTGTCCTAATATAATCATTCAATTAATTAATTAATCTATTTACTTTAAATGCAAGCATGTGTTTAAAATCATTCAATTAAAAAGGGGGCAATGCACTAGTACAAACTGCAACTTATGTCAAAGAACAACATTAAACAAATAAAGTTTCTAAATAAACAGAATTAGACAACCAGAAATCTTAAAACTACACAACCAACAATTGAAGAATTTTTGTTAAATAAAAATGACACTTGATAAAACAATATATCCTAAGAAACTCTTGTGTATATTACTCATATGAATATAAATAAAAATATGAAATCTAAAAATTGTACATCAAATGTTTCATATAAACATATTATATATATATGTATATAAAAATATTGAATGCTGAATAGAGCCGGTTTCATGATGTCTGGTTCTCCAAATCATGGGTAAGATGTTGTTACATTTGATAAAATCTGACGCTCATTAAACAAACCAATAATAATGATAAAAACTTCATATAGGTAAAGTATATAAGTATAAATGTAAGTCCATATATAAGTATAAGTTAGTTTATAAATATAAATATAAAAATATATAAATGTAAATATATTAATTGATATGAACTAGTATGTATGTATAAATATGTATAAAAATGCACTGTAAATGAATATGTAGGCAAGCGAAAAGATGAATCCAAGTATATGGCTCATATATAGTTGAGCCATGGAAGTCAAATAACTACTGTGATATCAGTGCAGTAATTTCATCAGAGCAACTGAATCAAGATCAAATAATCTTATGTATAAAATCTAGCCTCATAGACGAAATCAAACTCTGTATATTTATAAGGAATAATAAATATAGATCATTAAAAATATATATATATGTTAATAAAAACATGAACCATGTGTATTTTTAACCCATGAATACATGGCAAGGGAATGGAGCAGACCATATCTGAGTAAAAAATCTAGTGAAACATATAAGACAAGTATGACCAGTGAATCTCTCTAACCTGAATAGTATATGTATGTCTGGAATATGTATAGAGGCAATCTATGAAATGTTTGCCAGAAAACTGCATATAAACATATCCTGCAATGAAGAGCACAGATGTTGTATCTATATGCTTGATGTACAACGTCAGGTGTCATTAGGAAGTCACTTGGCACTGCGTCCTTTCAAAGGAGCCCTAACGCTGACATATTGATTTAGCCCTGGTTCATAATGAGCTTTGAGTTTAAAAATCCAAGAGAGTTCTACTAGTTCTAAATCATTAAAATTGTCTCCATCTCTAGGATTTGGTAAAACTGTTTGTAAAACTCTAAAGACAAACGAATGTGTTGAGTTTTTGGAGATGTGTTTGGCTAAAGCATTCTTAGTATCAACCTTTTTAATGTCTAACATATGTTCTAGCATCCTCTCTCTCAAGGTTCTAGTAGTCATTCCTACATAGAACGCTGTGCACCTCTGGCAGGTAGCCAAGTAAATAAGATTCTTACTATCACATGTGGCAGTATGATGAGGTTCAAACCTATAGTTCAGAATCGGATGCTCAAATTCTTGAATTGTGGTGATCAAGGTGCAGACACTGCACTTATTACAAGAGAAAGTTCCTTTCCTCATATTCTTATTCAGGCTGATGTTCTTACTGACTATATTCGACTCTATACATAAAAGCCTACTAAGGTTCTTGCTGTTACGGAATGTATAAGACGGTGTTGGGCCCACTAGTGCTGCTATCCGTTGATCAGTCAGAAGGATGTGCCAATTACTAAAAATTATGTCTTTGATATGATGAATATCATTAGTATACCTGAGGTTAATCCTGACTCTTGAGTTATCAAAGGACCTCTTGCCATAATGTCCAGACATTCTACTATAATTTCCATTGGAAGTTGTCTGTTGATTAAATATAATCTGGTTCTTGACCTTCTTGACCTTCTCTTCATCATAGCCTCTATCCAAGAAACACTGTTCTAAGAAGTTACTCTGTTCAATGAGTTCAGCACTATTGTGACATAACCTCTTGATTCTAATAAATTGGCTCTTCAATATGCTGTCAAAAACATATCTAGGATGCATGCTATTAAACTGAAGTAAGGTGTTTCTCCAGCATCCCTTCCTATAAATAGTTGTTTCAATCTTGTAATCTGTATTCTTATACAGCTTCACATCTAAAAAATCTATGCTATGTGTATCATGACTTATTGTGAAACTCAAAAAATCGGTAGTGGATTCTAACTGTTCTATAAAGGTGAGTAGCTCAGCTACACTTCCATGCCAAAATAGAAGAACGTCATCCACAAACCGTTTATAAAGGCTCACCTTCTTGAAGCTATCATGTTTAAACAAAAACCTCTGCTCCCAATACAACATCACTAAGTTCGCATAAGTATTGGCGGGTGCCCCCACTGCTGCAAATATAACTGGTCTCTAAATTTAAACACATTGTTGGTTAAAACCAGTTCCATAACATCACACAGCAGTATTTCTTCATTCGTGTTGAATTTCTGGCTCTGGTTTATGATGTTCCTTAGAGCTTCTAAGCCAAAATCGTTGGGTATGGCAGTAAACAAGTTCTTTACATCCAAAGTCACAAACAACAGTTCATCCATGTTAACATGGGAGTATCCACTTAAACACTCAAGCAGCTCATAGGTATCCTTTAAAATGGAAGTGGTCTCACTAACTAAGGGTCTAAGTTTCTTCTCTATAAAGACTGACAGTGTCTCAGTGACCCAGCCTTGTCCCACTACTATAGGTCTCATTGGGGGCGGGTCCAGGTTCTTGTGTATTTTTGGTAGGCCTTTTATGTATGGTGTCCGAGGTTTTTCAATAAAAAAATATTGATACAAATCATAATCTATCTGCCTACACATCAAATATTCATAAAGTTCTTGATGTACTTTATAGATGATTTTAGTCAGTTCTAAATGATTAATGTAAGGGATGCAGCATTTAGGAACTGCCTCTTTCCATTAGTGGCACAAGCAGCAATCCTGGGGACATTTTCTATTACCCAGCCTTAGATCCAAGTTGCATTTGAATATGGACAGGGATGAGCTTTGTTTTACTTAAATGGATGGTCTGTTCTGGAACAGTGGTAGCCTCTGTGATATATATCCATCTCTCCACAACATTCAGTTTAGATACCTGGACTGAGTATTTCTGATGCCATTTGACTTGTTGATATTCAGTAGGTCCATCAGTATTAGGTCGAAGGATGCCTTGTATGCCAGACACAGGTCACCTCTAAGCACTCTGTAGGATACTTAGTACAGTGATAAATCTTTGAGGTGGTCCATGCAAGACCTGTTGCTTAAGACTTGTATCCTTTTAGTAAGATATCTATGTGGGTATTCCCATTGTTGTATGGGTCTGGACAGATACATGCCAAAGTGGGCATTATACAAAATGACTGACCTAATGAGGGCTTTGTAAAGGGGAACAATAACATCTCTAAAACTAGTCACAATCAATTTGTTTATAAGCTGCACAATACAGAAAGACTTTCTTATGACTCTGGGCACATGTTGGTCAAAAGTTAGGTCACTGTACACACAAGTTCCCAAACGCCAGACAACTGGGTCAGTTCTCAGGGGGTATAGTCAATTTGGCAGTTCCCTGCAGTAGATGACTTCCCAAAGGAAACAATAATGTATTTTTTGGAGTTTAGTTTCAATTCATGTTTCTGGCACCAGTTATTGGTTTGGACAAACCTTCCTTCATGATGATTAAGTCACTTAGGGATTCAATAACTGCTCCTAACTTGCAGTCATCTCAAATTTAGTCGGCCAAAGCACTTTTGTATTTTGTTTTACTTTTGAGATGTATATGCCAAACAGAAAAAGCCTCAAAACTGAACCCTGGGGGACTCCATTGGTGACTGGTCCCTTTCTAGAGGTAACTTCCCCTATTTTGATCTCCCACATCCTGTGAGCAAGTTGGCAATCCAGCTAGTGATGTAAGTGTTTGCTGCTAGATTATTCATCTTTTGTACTACACCTGAGTAGGAGATTGTGTCAAAAGGCTTGGCCAGGTCAAGGTAATGTGGTATGAACTGTTTCACTTTTATCCATTGCTTTGGTGACAAGAGTAAAGCTCAACACTTACCCATAATTTTGAGCCTTTCACACTCTTTCTCCTGATTCTTGCCATAAGAGGTTGAAAGATCACAGCATATACCTGACTGTCCCTGATTTTGTGTCATATTTTTGGTTTGTTCCTCATAATATGTGTGATTTTCTGGCAAATTTATGAGGATTGCAAAACTTAAATAATGATAGACATTTGAGTTTCAGTCTTCCAGACTTCATATCCTTCAGAAAATGCAGGCTAATGCAAAATCTGTTATTCTAGCAACAAAGCATATAAGAACGGTGTTATATTTAAAATCTGCCTCTGATTCTGGACCTTTGATCTTTATCCTGACCCATTACGTTTTTGGCTTTATCCTTTGAGCTATCAGGTTTTGAAGTTTAAATAGGAACTGTGAGCAAAAGTTGTTTACAACTTTCAAGCTTGACCTGTTGCATTTTTTTCTTTTGTACAATTAAATAAAAAAGTGCAACAAAAACTGGGCAACTTGAAAAATAACAATAATAAATAACCTAACTGAAGGCTTGAAGTCAGGCAAGAAGCTTTAATAACTTTTTTATAAGCAGAATGAAAACCACTCAGTATTTTTATTGCTCTTTTAAATAAATGAATGTTTTTGGCATGACTTTAAAAATCTAACAAAACTGGGGTCAACTTGCACTAATGAAAAAAATGAGTTAAGACAAGGAAAAAACTGTACTCACTTCTGAAAATACAGTAACAGCAAAGTTATTCCAGTTTCTTGCCTGCATTAAGTCTTATTTTATCATCTTATTTTATCATCATCATCATCATTACTTTTACTGCTGTTACTTCATAAATGACTGCCCAGAATGTACCTGGGTGGGCTGCTGCCACTTCAGTTGAGGTCCGCAATCCACAGAACTGCACTGACATGTTCAACAATATGACTGTTCATAATTATTATTAATTATTAAATAACAGTGAAAACCATAAACTATCAGAAGTTGGAATAAAACAACAGTGTCAGTTGTAAAAAATAATAAGCACTTTCTTTCCTTTACGGTCAAACACAAAACAAAAGTGCTTATTTTTTTACAACTGACACTTTGTTGTTTCATTCCAACTTCTGATCATTTATAGTAAATAACAGTGCAAAATACCAGAACTGGATCATGGTTAAATGGGGCCCTAAGCAGGGTAATAGACTGGGCCCCCCCCAGAGCAGCCCCTTCTGCAGCAAACCCTACCTCTCCAGCAGCAGCATCCCACTCCCCAGCCACTCCAGTGTTCCATTACTTAGCTATTCCTCCTCAGTTACCATAAACACTGTTCAAACCTGTCAGCATGCATACTGTTTTCTTATTTACTTCTACGATTACAGATATTGAAATTAAATAGCACAAACACTAATAGCCATTTGCTAAACAAACAATACTGTCTCGCAATGGAAACAGACTTAGTATGAGCTGTAAACTTCTTTGCCCTTGAAATTCACATTCATTGAAATGGCATGAAAACTTACAATAATTTTGCATCTGGCCAGTGGAGGACTAAGCTTACCTCTGAGTTGTTTTCAAACCATAGGCTCCTTACACATTTGTAGGGCCATGCACACTTGTATGCATTCTTTGATTCACCTTCCTTACTGTACTAAATTATATTCCTTGTATAATACAACACCACTTGATAGGATGTCTTTTAAATTTGTAGTTTTGAACAGTCTTCTAATAAGCAATGAAAATGTATGAACCAATAATGACAAAACTACCCACATCAGAAAATTTCATCCATAAAAGGCCACTCAAACTTCTGTCATTACAATCCACCAATATCAGTAAATATGCAAAATCTCTGCAGAAGTAAAAGTCACCTAAATAATTCCACATTAAAGGGGTCTGTAACTAATGAAAAGGTTCTGCTAGCAAACAACTTTATATTTCCTTGTTTCACCTACAAATAAATTGCCTGTTGCCCCTTGAAGAATAAATTGCCTACATTACATTAAAAAATTATAACTTAGTAATATTGCAATAGGGAATGGATGGCAAACTGATGGCAGGTTCATAGTTACTAGGTAACTCCTCCAAAGGAGGACATTCATAGGACTGCAGCATCCACCCTCTTTAAAGTACAATATCGGCAATCCACCTGTATACTGTGGGAGTAGAACCCACAGCCTTCTGCATCAAAAGCAAGTAGTCTATCTGTTATGGTACTAACAATGCAAAAAGACTTGAGAATAAGCAGCACTATAAACTTCTCTTCCCCTGAAGCTCTCAGCTCCTTGTAAAATCCACTTGACACTCAACTTAATCACTCAACTTTGCAGCACAAAAAATCTGGAGAAAGCCAACATTTATTTGGGGAAGGGAGCAAAGGCCCAAAACCAGGGACACATTTTAAACATTGCTTATATAATCTTAGAAAGTTGCTGGAATAAAGTATTTTGTGGTACCACGTGTTTCCTGAAAGATAGGAAGACAGAAACTTAAAGGGCTATCATTATTTAGTGAATTCAGTTCTCACTAATTTGCCAGAAAACCACAAATTTTAAGAGGAACAGACCAAAAGTATGAGCCTAATATTCTGTGAAAAGCTGGACAGTTGAGAGCTATGGACTCAACTCCTTGAATCACAAGGGGTGGTATGGGTAGAGAATTCAGACTCTTGTTTCTTGTACCTAAGGTACAGGGTTTGAGCCTGAGTGATACTAACTGCCAGGTATACCTAACTGGGGCATTTTACACACAGACACACACATACATACACACACACACACACACACACACACACACACACACACACACACACACACACACACACACACACACACACCAATAATAAGAAAACACTCGGGCAACATATGTGAGCAGAAAACTCACTCGCTCACACACACACTTACCTCACTCTTCGGAACAGCTAGTTTAAATTCCATGTGTAAGTGTGGACTGTGTTTAAATCCACATTGGTGTACGATGCACTCATGGGTCCTCCTTAAAGAAAACACTGCCACCATGGAGTTCTTTTTTTTTAATTACTGAAGCCTCGTGGCCAGGGTACACCCCCCCCAAGGGGGTCCTAGGTAATTGCCTATAGAGGCAAGATGGTCTTGCAGTTGTAAAAGTAGGGTAGGTGCTCACCCCCACCCTGTCACTCTATGGTTCCGGCACCCTTGTCTAGCACATTTGTGTCAATAATACACACACATAGAGCTTTGCTGAGATGTGTTACAGCATATGGAAGCCATAAAACCATTTTAAAATGTCCACCCTTCCAGGGTAGCAATTAGTTCATCCCTAAGAACAATACAGTAGGATTCCTAGTCCTGGTTTTCACAGACATTTTGTCTCTGGCTGCAATCAGAACTGTAAGATACAATAGTTATGCGTGAACCTGTGCGTAATCGGTCCAGGGGGAGGAGTTGGACACGCAGTTTTAAACGAAGAGACTTTTCAGCGTCTTCTTTTTCCTCCACGGAACAAAATTCTGCTTCCAAAAATGTTTCGTTTGCTAGGACTGTTGTATCCAACCGGGCTTCCAATAGGGATGTTTCTGAAGCTCCAAATGAGGCTTCTAACTCCACTATTACTGATAATGTGAACTTTCAAAACGACAATCGTAACAAGGGAAGAAATGGGAGAAATGTCCGTAAGGGGCGAATCCGCTATAAGTGAAGGTCTGATTACAGAAGTTTCATACAGAACTCCTCATAATGTTTTTTCATTAGAATGCATTAATTTATCTGATTTGTGTATGGATAATGACATGTTTAATGTCTTGAGCAAAGGGAGCAAATTTGTTCCAACGTTTTTTCCGACTTTTGCTGATATTTATTTAGAAGTCAAAGCATTTATTCGTAAGCTTTTGTTGAGAGTATATTTCAAAAAATTTGTCAGTGTGGATATGAATAAGCATTTGAATGTTTTAAATGAAGCTCACGATGAATGTTCTGAAGAAATTGAGTTTGATGAGAGTTTAATGAATTTATCCATATATAATTATGAATATGATGACTGTGATTTTCTCTTTGATGAAAATAATGACTGTTCAGTTTGTTCTGATTCTGATACTGCTTCTAATGTGAATTATTTGACTGGTTATGGGAAGTTGGAGATGCCAAAATTTAAAAATGTTAAAAGTAACTTTACACCAGTCATTTCAGTTCCAGCTATCACAATCTTCCAGAAGGTGCTTCTTAAAGAAACGGAGGCATCATTCAGGGAATTTTGTAGAGAAAAAAAAACATTTTAATCTGAATAGAAAGGAATGGCAAGCCTTAAAAAATCTTAAAGGCTTAAAAGATCAGTATATCTTTAAGTGTGCTGACAAGGGAGGTAATTGGGTTATTTTGAACAGACCTGACTATTGTAGGATGGTTTATAGACTACTTTCTAATGGTGAAGAATATTATAAACTTGATGGTGATCCGCTTAAAGTTTATAATGAAGAATTGTTATTTTTATTGGAAAGGGGAGAACGACTAGGATTTTTTTCACAAAGTGATGTTAAAAAGATGTATGTTAAAGACCCTACCACACCTATATTATATGCTCTACCTAAAGTCCACAAAGATTTGGTTGAGCCCCCTGGTAGGCCGATAGTTTCAGGGATAGGCTCTTTTGTGGAGAATGTTAACATCTTTTTGGACTCTCAGCTAAAAAATCATTTAAATAAGGTTAGTGCTCATATCAGTAATACTCAAGAATTGATTGATGTCATTTCTAAGATTAGTTGGAATAATGATTATTATTGGGTGACCATCGACGTCAAATCTTTGTACACAAACATTGATAAGAGGTGGGGACTTGAGGCTATTTACAACATGTTAGGTGAAGGTCCTAGGACTAACTTTCTGATTACACTATTAGAATTTTGCTTAACTCATAACTACTTCATGTTTAATAATGAATATTTTTTACAAATCAAGGTAACAGCAATGGGAGCTGTTTATGCTCCTACGTATGCTGTTTTGTACATGGATTCCTTTGAAAAGAGATTTCTATACCCCACTGATTTTTTCAAGCATAAGGTAGTTCTATATAAGCGCTTCATTGATGATTTAATTTTCATTTGTAAGGGGGACATGTCTGAATTTTGTGACTTTTTTGAACTTCTGAACGACAATGAACATAATCTTTCATTTTCTTATGAAATGAATAGAAATGAAATAAATTATTTGGATTTAACTTTATTCAAAAGAAATAATGTTGTTGAGTTCAGACCTTTCAGAAAGAGCACGTCAGTTAACATGTTTTTGCATGCTACCAGCATGCATCCCCCTCACTTGTTGAAAGCTCTACCTTTTGGTGAATTTAAAAGAATATATTCACATACTAGCATGGAGTGTGAGTTGGGTTATGAGTTAAATGAGGTTTATTTGAGACTAATGGAAAGAGGGTATGATAAAAAGCAGTTGTTAGATGGTATGGATAAAGTGATGAATAAGAACAAGGATAGACATCCTATTAAGTTTAAATCGGATGTTCTGGATCCTTTAAAGAAGGAAAGAGATGTGGAGGATATATTTTTTGTGACCAAGTACACAACTTTTTCTGAAAGATTTGTCTCTTTAATCAAGAGGTTTTGGTACTTGGTCAGTGAGGATGAAGGTATAGGTGAATTTTTTCCATACCACATTACATTTTCGTTCAAAAAAGGAAAAAAATTTAAAGGAGATACTAAATAATAATTGTTGTAATAAACAAGTTCCCCATGCCATTAGTGTAGGAACATTCAGATGTGGTTCTTGTAGTCTTTGTGATAGAGTAATTAATATCAATTCTATCAATAATATTAACCATACCCCCAGGCATTACTTCAATTGTAAATCTATTGGGGTTGTGTACGCATTAACTTGTAGCTGTAACAGCGTTTGGTATATTGGACAAACAAAGAGAATGGTCACAGTTAGGATTTTGGAACACTTGAGGGACATTCGAAATTCAAATTTACTTAGTCCAGTAGCTAAACATTTTTTTGAAATTCATGAGGGGAAAATTAATAGTTTAAAATATGGAGTTTTGGGGAAGCCCTTCACTAATAGTGGTGATAATGTTTCTGAGAAGCTATTGGAGCTGGAAACTAGGATGATTCTGAAGTTCAACACTTTAAAACCTTTTGGTTTAAATTTAGAATTGGGCATTTGATGGAGTTTAATTATTAATAATTTTTGGAAATAATTTTTGTAAATAATTTATGAGTTTTGTATTTATTTTGTACATACATTTATGAAGAATTTATTGTTGTGAATAACATAAAATATGTATTTATTTATGATATTTATTATAATTCACAAGGTCACTTTAAAAAGCATAAATGCTTCTCCTATTGTGATATTTATTAGTAAATTGAATAATTGATTGTTTGGATATTTACTATAAAAGCTGCCATTGTGCAGCAATCAACTCTGATCCTTGAAGGCGAATTGCCGAGGTACCAGATCATTTCACATTAAAGGAGAAGAAAAGTACTGGCTGTTTGGTGTGTTGCTGCTATTTTGGTTTTCTTGTTGCTGTGTTTGCTACAATAGTTATGGCCTAAACCAGGTAATTTAATTTCAAATTATTTTTCACAGTTAGCTGGACTGAGATTAACCTCTTCTCCTCCAGTATCCCCTGTTACAATATACTCATTTGAACAGTTACAAAACAGTCTCACATATAGGTGTATTTCTTTTCTGTCCAGGAGGACCCATTGTTGGTACATTTCTAACACAGGCAGCTTTACAAATACATTTTCAACACAAGCATCTGTAGAAATCAGTTTGATTTACAAATGACATATAATTCTTTACAAAACTCCAGGTAGCTAGGCTGGCATATGTTACACACCCACTGCCCTACTTCTCCAGGCATAGCTGGCAATACCTAATATCATCACAGTCATACCTAACAAGTAATGAAGACACACAAGGGGTAGTGCAAGATGCTCCCATATTAGTAAGGACAAGATCCAAGATGTTATTCCCCCTAGTAGATACTCTGAGTAATTCTTCCAGGGTGTTTGTATTGACAATATACAGGAATCCTTGTGCTTGTGCACTTGTGGTGGTGACGTAGGTTCCCAGTCTATTGTTGGATAGTTTAGAGCACCTAGGAAAATTATACTGGTTTTAATACTGAGTGATTCTAGTTCCAGAAGATATGTGTTGTGGCTTTTTTGTGTCAGACGGAATTCTGTAGCTAGTTAATATATTGTACGGGACCTTTCTGATGGTGCGTTGGACATGAAGCAGAACTAGTGCATCATGCTGCTTTACCAGGCTTGATGTGAGTCTCTTCTGGATGTAGATTGAGACACTTCCACCCTTTTTCTCCCCTCCTGCATAGTGGCTGGTCTTAATGTGTGGAAGGTGTTATTTTCCTGGATATCTGCTGTGCTTTCTGCTATTTTCAACCATGTCTCAGTCAGTACACAAATAACACAGATATCAATGTCTTCCAATGTGAGAAGGACCTGTAGGGACTGGAGCTTCTCGTTTAGGCTCCTAGCATTGGTCATTAACACCTTCATATTTTCCTTTGCTTGTTTTGATATGTTGGTAGGTTTCCCAGGTTGGCATTGTCTAAAAAAGCACTACAGGGGTAGAAAATGTCTTTGCCAATAATCAAAACCCTAGAGGGGAAAGATGCAGGCCATTCTTGGCAAAGCAGAAGGGTCTGTCAATCATATCCTCCTCAAGCTGACAAATACTGGACCCCCTTCAAATTACATAAAAAACTAAGACAATTATTGAAGTCAATTATTTTTGCTCATTATGCCTACCTTGGCAACAGTCTGAGAGCTGAATCATGTCTCTCTCTCTTCATATAGTTCAGAGAGGTACACTTCAAGTCAGTGGCACCAGTATGAACTGTGACAGAGTTGTTCAAGGACTTTAATGCATGTGTGATCAGACTGATCCTGACAACTAACCATCGTGCTTTCCTTGTTCAGCCAGGTAAGATGCACATCTGTATGTCTTACAACAGAGTCACATCTGACAAGAATATTTGGTCAGGTCGATGTCTGCCTTATGAGTTTACCATCTGTGACTTCAGGACTCCTCATGCTATGTGAAGAGATAGGCTTAATTTGCTGTGCGTGCTTTGCACCTGTGTTATGTTTTGGAGGCCTTTGAGCTTTAAGCAAGTTAATCTTTAGAACCTCAGCTAATGAGGTTATGTGTATTGTGATGGCCTTGTAAAGCTGAAGATTGTGGTGTCTGAGTTTACTGTGTGAGAATTTTGCTCCAAGGATATCATACATGTACATCTGTCACACACCATGTTCTACTGTTTGAGTAACAGGCAATTGTCAGACAGTATGAGACAATTCTTACACTGTCTCCAGATACCCATCTCAATCAGGCTAACTAGAGAATTTGTGGCGAAGTGCTGGTCCCTGATACTGACAGGAAAGTCTCTGGGGGCAGGAGTGACTATAACTGCTTGGACTTCGGTTTGTTTAGGATAATGTTTGTGTTTTTTATAATCATCAGATACAGGTCAGCCTCTAGCAGAATAACAATCAGCCACAAAATTGTATCCTAACATCTTTCTGCACTTCTACACATATCATACCTCATTCATGCTGAACTTATGTCCCTCTGTCCATCCCATCTATTCCCTATATATACTATCTCTTAAAATGTCACATGCCTAACCTTGTCTCAGGACATCCATGGAAAGACAAACAGCTGATGTACTATTTCACTGCACTACAGGAATCACAAGTTGAGCTATAACATGATGTTTCCTTTCCAGCACCCTAGCACATGCTTTTCCAGGGAGGGTGAACATATATATATATATATATATATATATATATATATATATATATATATATATATATATATATATATATATATATATATATATATATATATACAAACACACACATACATATATATGTCTGTGTGTGTGTGTGTGTGTGTATATATATATATATATATATATATATATATATAAAAACACTCACACACACACACACACACACACACACACACATACACACACACACACACACACACACACACACACATATATACACACACACATAGATATATATATATATATATATATATATACATACACATATATTTCAAGCAAGCATTAGAAGAGATGGGTTACACTGAGTAATCATGGCAAAGATATTAGAAAGATGAGAATAAATTTCACAAGACAGGAAAGAGAAGTGAAAAATAAATGCAAAAATGCTGGAAAATATTGAGGATATAGTATATTGTAGAGGTGATATTAATGGCAGTATGTTGAATTTATGGTCAAATAAGAAATGGCAAATGCAGTATCAATAATCTCAGTCAAAACAGCACATGAATGAAAACAGGAAAGGCGAGCAAAAAAACTCTACAGTATGAGACTATCTGCATTCCCCTCTCAGATATAATCAATTTCTGCTATGTCATGGGGTAAAGAACTTTTGTCCTGATATGGTGAAACTGCATGAAGATTTTAGAATTCACAGCTGTGCACCAATGAAAAGTAATTCAGTGAAAACAATTTGTAGACGTATGTTGCCAAAGACAGGGACTGCACAAGAGAGATGGTAGCTCAGAAAGAAAGTAGAGTGCATTTTTTAATGATTGGTCACATACTCACCTTCACCTCAAATGAAAAAAGGCAATTACAAACGGCTCTGACTTAAACTTTCAAAGACGAATGATTGTTAACACGAAAACTAACTTGCACCCCAAGTTTGGAAATGAACTCAAAGAATGGGGGAGGGGCAGGAAAAAGAACAGTGCACCTAATTCACATTTTCATAGTTTGCAAATTTAACAGGTTGGTAATTATTAATCTATTGATTTACAAAGCTGAGAATTCAACAGTCATTAACTATGCCACTGATGATATGTCACTGATTTACACATATTCTCATTCTACCAATTAACTATTCAGTGATTTTTTTCACTTAGTTATGCCCTGTTGTCACAAGATGATTAGGACAACACTTTCACATTCAGCAGGCGATTTAAAAGGTGTTTTTCTTTTACTTATTAATTATCAACAAATTTTCAATACACCACATAAAAATATTCGCATGCATGAAAATGTATGCAAACACTTTAACAAATAACCAAAGCTGTACTAAAATACTTTGCACTCCATGTAGGTACTTGCCTATGCTGGGTGACATAGCTAACGTACGCCATGCAACTCTAAAAGAATACTTGACTTCTGCTGTGTTAAAAGGTGATTGACTGGCTTTGCGTGGGAGAAAATGACAGCAAAAACTGGTTTTAAACTGGGTACAAATTAAGATTCGGCAACAATGTGAGGTGAGTGTTTGAAATGCATGCTGAAATGTTTTGTCAGGAGCTGAGCACACTGTGTAGTGATAAAGCCCCCATTTCAAAAAGAGGTGTGGCTCCCAAGTTTTGCAAACGCACACATTTTGCCATCTGCAGTGAAAGAAAGAGTAGATAAAGAGTTGGAAGAGCTTTGTCAGCAATTCTACTGAAGCTCATTGAATGGGTAGCTCCAACTGCCCCTATTATAAAAAAGGCATGTATGGTATAATCGTCAAAACATGTAATAAGTGGAGTATAAACCTGGCTGTAAGTTCTAAGCCATATCCTCCATTTCTGTGGAAGAATTAAAGGCCGTGCTGGGAGACTATGTTTTTGAAAACAGACTTATCAGCAAGTATTACAAGAAGACAGTTCTAAACATATAATTATTAATACACATGGATGTTTATTTGTGCGTATATTATACAATATCATTGAGAGTAAGTTCTACACCATCTGTTTTTCAAAGAATAAGGGAAAACTTATTCAGCAGTTTGACTGTATCAGTAAATTTGGGTAACTTGCTGATTACTGGAAAGACTAAAAGTGAACTCATCTTTAACTGTCATACTGTGCTGCAAAAATGCAAGACAAGAATGAGGGTTTAAAAATCAAACCTTAAATTTGGCAAGTCATAGAGTTTATACTAGAGGCATGTATTGGCAGAGAAGGGAAAAGAATTAACAGACAAGGTGCAATCTATGTAGTAGGTACCTCCATACATAAACACTTGCATAAAGGAGCTACAGGTGATAATCAGTTTCATTAATTAATTATTTTGGAAGATAAAATGCTAACTTGTGACCAGTTGTTTCTACTTTGTTTCTAAAATGTACAACTATCACCTGCTGGGATACCTCTACTGCAGTAATTTATTTCTAGCATAACATGATTTCAGAGAATTAAATACCAACTGCATACGTAATTGCATCTCTCTAAATAAGTGTTCCCAAACCAAGAAAGAAGCACTCATTTTCATTTTTGGAATAAAGAAATTCCATCAATACCTCTGGGAAAGAAAAGTGAAGTTGGATAATAACCATAGGTCATTATTAATGCTGTCTGAGGAGTAATTACCTCAAGTGGCTTTCAAACAGAAAAGTGAATTTGTAAGCCTCATGGTAATGCAGATGGGGTCTCTCTCTCTCTCTCTCTCTATATATATATATATATATATATATATCTATATATATATATATATATATATATATTTTTTGTTAACCAGATAATGCCACTGGACATGTGTCCCTTTTTAGGGGTGACTTGAAAGCACAGCGTTCTCTCTTTTGTACTGGGCTAATTTGAAGATAAAAAGACTACAAAGACCTTTTCCCTCTGGGTTCCTGCTGATTCTATACACTACAAGGATTTCATTGGCTTCCTAAAGCCAGGTCGGCAGTATTCCAGCCTTTAGTAAGAGCAGGGGCTTCCTTCTGACAGCTAGCTGAGCTTAGGTGCCATTAAAGGACTGGAGGGCAGCAGCATGAACCGGTTTTCATCTTGTTAGGGATCTAACATAACAGACTAGTCTATAACAAGTAAAGCAACCTCTTTATCTTTGTTGGATATGATATAAAGTTCAGTCTTTTTTGTCCCAAGTTTGTTGTACTGCTTTGATTGCTTTTACTACTGCTTTATTACATACAGCGAAACCATTGTCTCTTTTTCTAGCATTTTGTTCTGCTGATGTTGTGTTACTGAGTTTACACATTACACTATTGCACCTCACTAGTATTATACTGTTGTTCACTTTTCTTTTGTTGACGTTAGTGTTATTAAGCTTAAACAATGCTGAAGTATTACACCTTGTTGCTTTAGTACTGATGCTCACTACTGGCAATATTTAAGATAATACTGTAGTGTTACCAGTTTCTGATATTAGGTTTATAAAAACAAATTAACCTATTATCTTAGTGATTGCACCTTTTGATAACTGCTGTTATTGCATTTCTGCTTGTTACTGATTACTGTATTGTTATGGCATTTAAAGATACAGCTCTACAGTACTGCACTGAAAAGTACAGGGTTATCTATCTGAAGCACTTTTTGTACTGTCTGACAGATATATTAATAGTGCACTTGAAATTACTCATTTAGATTGTCTGTAGCTAATATTATTACTGAACCCAGACCCATTGGGTCAGACTGTCTGCTGCTTATTGCCATTAGTGTTGCTAGGGCAGGGCAAGAGGGGTAACAACCCTGGTATTTCAACTCTGGTTAAACCTGAGCACTGCAGCACTCAGTGTGTGGTCGAAACTGTAGCAGTTTGCTACAGTTTAAAAGTAAAAAAAAACAAACAAACAAACAATAAATAATAAAATCTCTTTTTTTTCAACTGAAACCTGAGCACTTCGATACTCTGTGCAGGCAGGGTATAAACATTCTACACTATTTGTAGTAAGCAGTTTGCTACAGTTTAAAAGAAAAAAAATATTTTTTTAATAAAATGTGATGAAAGATGGTTGGGGCAGGGCATGGAAGCAGAACCTAAATGGCTGGGGCAGGAGTCATGTCATGCATCTATCTACCTGGTAGGTGTGTCAGTAGAAGGAATGGACATTTTTTTTCTCTTCAGTGGAATATCTGGGATAGACCTGCAGATCTGATTGTAATAAAATAATCAGTTTGTTACAGTAAAGTGTTTTTTTTTGGCGCTTTCAATGGAAGAGCTGGTGAGTGTGGATATAAATTGTATTTAGTGTTGTTTTGTTTTTCACTTGAGGAGGAAGCTGAAGGGGTACGGTACTGGTTTGCGATACTTGCACAGGGTGCTGGTTGAGCCATCTATGCTTCTGTTAATTGCTTTTACTAGTCTGGTAGAAACCTCAAGTATTTGATTTAAATGTGGCAATTATTACTGATTTCCTTATTGCTCCTACATATTTCTGGGACTTTTACACGTTTTTTGCACTTATGAATATAACTGTAGTCACAGCTCATACTCTTTTATCCCTTAGCCACAGCCAATATTATGAACTTCTTCTAAACCAGTCAATTATCCCCTTCTGTCCAAGTATGTTATTAAGCTACTCTGCTTTGTTTGTAACATCAATTCATCTGCACTGGCCACTATGGAATCTCACTCAGCTTTTACCCCTTCTGCAACCAGCCTTATAGAACTAGGTATTTTGAGGCAATGTAGTAAGTGCCTTATGCTTACAGAGTATTACTACATAACAACGGTTAAACAATGATTCAGTATGTTAAAGGTATAAGGATTTACTTAACTTGGAGGCTACCTTCTTATTGCATAACATATAGATGCACAAAGCACAGGGCACTTCCACTAAATCAACTTATGCTGAGTTTGCTAGAAGAACACTGCCTAAGCCTCTCAGACTAAAGGCTAAGGAACCTCAGGCATTAGTATACACAGCGGCATACTAACCATCGCCCTTCACAACCACAGGCAGTATACATACCTTTAAGAGTCGCAAGGAATGTCAACTCCAAGCCCTTACGGCTGACTGAAACTACATCCAGCCAAGGAAATGTTTTAATGATAAGTGACTCTAGTGTTGCACTTACTGACACTACCCTTGTCTGGCTGGATAAGACTAGGGTGACAGTTAACTGCCTTTCTGAAGCCAATGTCTGAGGCAAAAGACACTGATCTTGAACTGTATTTTGCCATCCCCCAGAATGATGATGACATTCAAAGCAAGACAATTGGCTAAGTAGATGCTGTCATTCTAGAGGAATCCAGTACGTGTCAGCTTGAGACGAGATGACTGACAAACCTTCCCGCTTTCCCAGAGATAGTATGAACCTCTTTTACCAAGGCTTTCATGTTCTGATCAAAGCCTTTATGAATTTTACTTCACCCACAGTTACAGCTATTCCACAAAGCCGACAATCTGAACTATCACCTTTAATTACTATGGAACAAGTTCTCGCAGCCCTCTCAAAAGCTAAGAATCCCTCATTCATGGGCCCTGATAATATGCCAGGGTGCCTGATTATTAGTGCCAGACATGACCAATCTAAACCCTTACTTAACCTCTTTAATCTGAGCCTCTGAACTGGTTACATATTATCTTGCATCTTATTAACCTTGACATTGAAAATTTCTTAACCCTGGACCCTCATCAAGTCGGCTTTGACAAGGGAGGTCCTGCCTCTTTAACCTCATTAGTTTCTTTGAAAAAGTAACTGAAGCAGTGAATAGTGGTTATACAGTATATACAGCACACCTAGACCTGGCCAAGGCCTTTGACACTATTCCCTATGCAGGTATTACTAACAAGCTATTAATCTGAATGTAAAGCCTTATATTGTTAGCAGGATAACTAACTGCTTTTCTGACAGAACCCGTATGGTTAGAGTCACAGGTGCCACTTCTGAAAGCAAAAACATTACCAGTGGTATACCACAGGGCTCAGTGTTGGGCCCTCTCCTATTTGTTGTAATCTATTTCTCAGACCTTCAGACCAACACTTCTGGTTTACGGTTATCTAAGTTTGTAAATTACTGCAAATTGGGTGTTGTTATTCAATCTTCCACTGACTCACAACTGCTCCAACATGGATTACACCATGTTAATGACGGATGCAAGACACTGGTCTCAAAGTAAATACAAAAAATGCTCATTTGGTGTACAAAATATTTTCTTAAGCCATATAGGTGACACACCCCTCAGTTAGTCACTGTCATAAGGGATTTAGGCACTCTTTCTTGAAAATCCCTTATCGTTTGATCATCATATCTCTGCAGTAGTTCATAAAGTCTTGTATCTGGCTCTTCTGATTTCCAAAGGAAAAGGAATCTCTTCTGGATCCAAAGAAGCCTTAATCCTCTTTTACTAGTATTTCATTGACCCATTATTGAATATATGCACCTTTGGTCAAGTATCTGTCTAAAGACATCACTCAACTTGACAAACCTTTGATATTCATAATTAAACAGATCAGTGGTCTCAAAAATCTTAGTAATCATGACAGACTGGCAGCTCTCTCCTTCTGTACTCAATCACTTATAGACCCCTCCATGGAGTTCAGTGTCTAGTCTTTCAATCCATAAAATATCCAACCCTCTTTGACCTCATATTCTTTTGCACAACAGATGCTATCTCAAATATACAGTTAAAGGAACTAAACTTTCATCAACAGATAAATAAGACATGTTGACAAGATAGATTCATATCCCAATGTATTCCCCCTCCTTTGAAACAAAATTCCACTACATGTAAAGCAGAGGTACACCCTTGCCACCTTAAACAGAAATCTTCATAATTGGATGGACAACTTCATATTCTCCCTTGATCTACTTCATATTGCCATCCTTGAGGCTGGACAGAACTTCTGAAAATGGGTTTTTGCTACAGCTGTAATGGTATGCAGACTGATTGCCTAGTAAGTAGCCTTTGAACCTGTGAACTTAAGTCATTTGCTCACAGTCATGCAGGTTGCAAGAGAAAACTAAGGAAATCAAACCAAAGTCTAAATGACAAAGTTCATTAAGAGCATGTAGCGTTATCAAGGAAATAATTAACAAGGACATTGGCAAATTACAGATATTGGACCCATCCCAGTTTGGATATGTTTTGGGAAGGTCTTGCCTACTCAACTTGGTAGTATTCTTTAAGAGGGTCACCATGGCCATGGATGAGGGGAAAACAATGCATACTGCCTACCTTGACCTAGCCAAGGCATTCAATACAATACCCCCTCAGGTATTGTTGACAAACTCTCAGAACAAGGCATAAATTCCTATATAATTTGCTGGATTGCCAGCTGGCTCAAAGATAGGACTCAAGAAGTCAAGAAGGGTGAAACCACCTCCACCAAGAGACTGATCACCAACAGAGTACCCCAGGACTTTGTGTTTGGGCCTGTTCCTGTTTGGCATCTACTTATCAGAAGCAAAGGCTAATGTGAAAAGCTATTTGCTCATCAAGTTTACAGACGGCTATAAATTGGGAGATACCACAGATTCCCCCATGACACCAACATCCTACAAGAGGGTCTAACACAAACAAATGACTGATATGAAAGCCACAGATTAAAACTCAATGCAAAGAAATATATTACAGTGCCCTTTGAGAAAGCATCCACCCAAGCTAATTACTTCATCGCTAAAACACCTCTAAGAGTTGATCCAATAGTTGGGTATGTGGGAGCATATGTAGACAGTAATCTGGTGTTCAACCAACACATAGCCAAGATAGTAAGAAAATAATTCTATGTTGCCCAATTTATACACAAGGGTTTGGCATCCAGATCCAAGGAAGTAGTACCACTCTACTAGTCTCTTATCAGACCCATCATTGAGTATAATGCCACCTCTGGCACATACCTAGCCAGGCACTTGCAACAGTTGGAACACCCTCAAAGGTTCCTCACCAGGAGAATCCAGGCTATGACTACTCTGTTGTACACAAATAGCCTTAAGGTCTTATCTCTGTGCTCAGTCTCCTACAGGTTACTAAGAGGCAGTCTATGCCTAGCATATAAGGCATCCACGGATTCAGCTCTGATGGAGCAACACCAGAAACGCAAGATTCAAAGACTTGAATTTTGTCTGCAGCATAAATAGAACGTGCTGGAGGGATCGATATGTGTCTCAAAGGATCCCTGCGCTATGGAATAAGCTCCCTATCTATGTGAAGGAGTGTTCATCCCTGACTTTGTTCAAAAGAACCTTGATCACTGGATGGAAACTCGCAAATTCATCCCTGGTTTGGCCCCATGTCTCTGCTGGACATAGGTTGACAGTATGTAAATTAATCCCTCAGTAACATACACCTCCCGCGTAACCCTTAGCTACCTCCTTACTAACATACCTCACCAAATAGGTGTCATAGGATCTCTGGGACAAAACTGGGTTGGGTTGCACATCCAGGCTTGTAAAGACCCTGGGGGTCATTAGCCTTGAATGAACGTATGAACCTATGTAGCCTTTACCCTCTGAGCTAAACTGTAAGCGTACTCTTAGTTGAAATTTCAGGTAAAGATACAGAAGAAATTAATACTTATGTGAATGCTCTAACAAAACAGCATTTCCAAAACACTTTTGTCACAGCTCTAATGACAGTATTTGTAACCAGGAACCAGGAAAAGTAATATAGTTTGTGAAGGATGATTTCCAAAAGTGGAAGACAAAAAAGAGGATTGTAGCTTTCAGCAGAAAAGGGTCGACTCATGTAATCATTCCTTGAAAAATGAAAACAGCTTTATTAGAAGAACTTAAGATGCTACTGTAAAAATAAATGCACTAGCCAGAAAGTTTGTCTGATGGACAAAGCTAAATGAAGAGATTCAAAGTATAAACAAAGTGTGTATACCATACCAGATGGAACATTACTGACAAGACAAGCTCCACTACATCCTCAGGAGTTTCCAGGTAGGAGCTGGAAATTATTATCTACTGATTTTACAGGACTGATTATGAATAATGTGTCCATGCTTGCAGTGGATGCATATTCAAAATTATCATATTGTCAATGATAGAAATCTCATCTCAAGCTACCATTAATCAATTAAGAAGACTATCTACTATGTATGGTTTGCCAAAGAATACAGTTACCAACAATGCAGTTTACGTCTGAAGAATTTCATGGTTTCATTAAACAAAATGGAATAATCCAGTGTACCATAGCATCAAGCAGCAACGGTTTAGTTGAAAAGTTCATATATTCCTTTAAAAACAGGTATAAAGACATTACTGAATACTATTTTACAAACTGAGTGTGACGTTCCTCCTCTGGGCCAGTAATCAAAGAGCCTCAATCCCCACCACTCACACCAGTGAGGGACATTCACTTAGAACAAAAATAGATACACACAGTATTTCCAGATGCAGCTCTCTGCACCAAACACAATTTCCCTTAAGAGCACACAGGCAGCACACTCAGTCCCGGGGCTAGGTTTCCTTTCCAGGCCCCAAATAAGACTCCACCTTTCTCTCTGCAGAAGTCAGTGCTCTGTGTCTCTGCTCCACGTAGCTGACACACACACACACTCTTTTGAGATTTGATTTTCACACACACACACACACACACACACACACACACACACACACACACACACACACACCTGGGAAAGGCTGGCACAGATTCACCTGCTGTGCCACCTTCACCCAGACCATAAGGTAGTTTCATTGCCACCAGCCAGCTACTTTAAGGCTCTCACCAGGGTACCCAATTACTCTTAGTAAAAGTAACACTTATACAAATGGTAGTATTTTAACCAAATGCAAGGCTTTCAGGAGCAGCCACAGTGTCATCAGATAAATATAAGTATTCTCAAAGGTTAACATATTCTCTATAAGATCAGCCACATTGAAAAGTTTAAATATATTTAATAAATAATAAAAGAACATGAAAATGCTAAATATCTATTTACAATAAACACGATAGTTTCGATCACAGGAAATATTAAAAATAACACAGATGGAAAGGTTCACACAGATACAGAAAAACAATATGCAACTAATCTCACTATATTTCCCTGACTGACCTAAAGAATTACTGTCTCCTGGTCCACTTACTACAGCAAGGCCAAGATGCCATGGGTGAGCGGTCCTTCTTTGTCAGGTTTCACAAACAGACTGCTGAGAGCTAAGTGACATATCTCACTAATATCTAAATGTCATTTCAGGGCTGGCTATAGAAGACACTGGTTCCCACACTACCCCCTTTACTAGAAACGTGAGCCAGTATCTTGCACATATGTGTCAAAATACACAAAAATAGAGCTTTGCTAAGATGTGTTGCAGCATCTGAAAGCTGTAAAACAATTTTAACACTTCCACTCTTCCTGCAGAGCTACTAATCCAGGCTTCTCATAGACATTTCGTCTCTGGCAGCAGTCAGAACTATGGCATACAATTTTTATGGCCTAAACAATTTAATTTAATTTCAGATTATTTTTCAAAGTTAGCTGGACTGAGATTAATCTCTTCTCTTCCAGTATCCTCTGTTACAATATATTCTTTTCAACAGTTACAATACAGTCTGACATACAGGTGTATTTCTTTTTTGTCTAGCAGGACCCACTGTTGGTATATGTTTTTAACACAAAACTCCAGCTAACTATGCTGGCATATACTACACATCAACTGCCTTACTTCTCCTGGCATAGCTGGCATTACCTCACATCATCACATTGAGGATAAAATTTTCTCTTTTTTGTTACACCACAGAACATCAAACAGTGGTACTGGAAAACCAAATTGCAGGGCTGTCCTTGAATAGACATATCATAACCAGATTAGACCTAATGAAACAGAGTTTGAGTCTGTTCAGAAGAAACTGTACTGCAAAAGTTCATAACGATAAGCCTACTAGAGGCAGGTCATTCACTGAGGAAGATGTTATCAGCGATACCACTGGGGAATAATCACCTCATCCATTCTTCTCAATAACATCTAACAATGCTACCAACATAACCCCAGATACTACAACCCGTCTACTAGGTGTAACAATTGATAATCGCCTCAACTACGATGACCACATTAACTCCACTATAAAGTCTGTTAATAAAAAATGTGATACCGTCTATAGAATTAAACCCTTCCTTACCCCTTCTGCCAGAAAAACTATTGCCCAGACCCACCTTATTTCTACCCTTTTCTATGTCTCTGCTATATATACTAACCTATCTAAAAACAACCTCTCCAAACTTTCCACCTGTTATAATAGCATAGCTAGATTCATCACTTGCTCCCCCTTTAAAACTCACCACTGCCTCAACCTCAAACAACTGGGATGGCTAGAATTACAGAACCATATACTTTGTCAACAATTACTTATCACCCAAAAGATCCTATACCACAACAACAACACCCCTATCCTCACTAATATGATTACACCATACAAAAATCTGGCTACACTATGCTCTGCTAATAAGCTCTTAGCTTCCTCGATTAAATCTAACAACAAAGCTGGTGACTCACTTTTCTCGAACACAGCAGGTAAAAACTGGAATCAGCTTCCTTCTGAAATATCATGTGGATAATGTGAAAAAATGTGGAGCTTTTCTCCCCAGGGTCCACTGAAAATGGGCTCTTTGGCCCAGTGGACCTCCCCGGTCACCAAACTGGAATGAATAAATAAATAAATATCAACCCTTGCTTCTACTTCTCTATTTAAAAAACATCTTAAAGAACATCTTAAAACTCGCTGGCTTTGTCCATGTATGAACCCACACTGATATCTCTTTCCCCTTCCTGCTCTCACCCCTTTCTCTACTCCTCTAACATAGGCCTCTAATTCTAGTCACTACACTTTCCTTCATACTATGAGGATAAAATAAAAGGGTCGTCTCTCCTTTGGGTCTTGCTCAAACTTACTACTGTATTTAGTATAATTTTTCTTTTGACCAATGTTGCCTCTGTACTGTGATTTTACGTGTCTTTTTATATACTGTAAACTTTGTCACTGTCCATGCTTGGAGCTTTTCTCCCAGGGCCTCTGCTGAAAATGGACATATATCCAGTTAGACTAGCCCGCTCAACAAATGTAAAATAAATAAATAAATAAAGGTCAAAAGTGGATTTCAAGAATTATTACAGAAAAGATTGGACCAATATCTTTTCATGCTTAAGGAAATAATTCAGGAATTTCCCACAAGAAACATTCTAACCAACCTGAGACATAGTCCTTCTACATCTAATAAAAACCAAAACTTCTGAAGAAGAGAGTTGATTTGCAAATATACTGAACAGAGATTACCGACAAGCCAACTGTGAATAATGAGTCATTTGCCAGTAAAATTAGTTTCCTGAGTCTGCCACATGGAGAAGCTCCAGAAAGTCAAGAATCTTTGTTTGAACTATGACCACGGAAGGTTAGAAAAACACCTGAATGTCTCATCTTACAACTAAGGAATTATCTGCTGCTGGAGTGCGTTGTGTATTACTAATGAATTTGATATGTTGTCAGTGTAATATTAGTGAAGTGATTAAATGTAGCTTTATTCTATGAAGAGGACAGTGTGGTACACTGAACGCAACATTTAAGCTCAGGGTTTCCATAAATGCGAGCCTACACATAACTGATCAAGCCTGTGCACAACAATAAAACAACTTCAAACCATGCACTTAGCGCCTGTGTTTCTTCAGTGTATACCACAGGTATGCCCTAAAATAAGCATTCACCATCAAACTATCCAAAAGAGGCTTTTCTATTTCCTAACATCCACAAGACACATAGCCTGACAGCAGAATTATTTACTCACAGGAACTAAAGTCTATTTAAACATTTCCTTTTCCTGGCAATAGGTTACAGAAATACATTTTTGACACTCTGCTTTGTTTATACATTCAAACAGTTCATACAAATCCTCTGAGACACCACCAGACAAAAATATTTCAGGTATTTTTGCCTTGTAATTTTTATCTATTAGATATCCTTTCTGATGGCTTTGCCGGACAAACTCTTTGAGTTCATTTTCCTTTGTCAAAAAAATGCAATTCTCATTTTAGTTTTTACTTTGGACATTTTCATCAAAGTTGGATTCACATTTCAGAAAGCATACAGTTCAGCTCACACTTTTCTGACAGTATAACTAGATAAATATTTCATTTTGATTACTGTATCTTATTGACTGGTGATTATCTCACTGGAGCAGTTTTATTTTTAAAGCATGCATTCCTACTGCAGAAGGCATCCAATAGTTGAAGGCTTCAATAAAGAGAAAACATTTACTGCTATATATTAACAGTTAATATGACTTAGAATACAATGCAGCAACACGGAAGAAGTACAAGCATTCCTCTTCCTGACCTAGACTAGATGTCAGTATCTCCTCGTCCTCATCATAGCCCTGAACTAATGACCTCCAGCTAATATTTCACTCCTTATTCAGCTTATGGGAACTCACAAGTAAACAGACAAACAAAAGAGCCAAAACCTTAGTCTTAGGGAAAAAAATGCAGTCCGAGGAAAATATGTAGACACTGTTTTCACACTGCAATTAGTTACAATTGGTTCAAATGTTCCTAGATACCAAGGCAAATAAAGGTTAACATGACTAAACCTCACTGAAACTATTCTTAACTATCATTACCATCATGTTAACCCATAAACAACAGAAGTGCATGGCAGTTGTGAGTAATTCTTTCCATCAGTGCCATTCAGAACCACAGGGTAGATGACACTGGCCTCCCACAATGACTCTTACAACTCAGGTTAAAAATTTCATCTTCTAACATCTGTTACTAAGCATCCAGGCTAGACTGGCTTAGCAAATCCACAAGTCTAAACTGAAATAAAGCAGAGTTCCCAAGATTTACAACTAGCTATGCAGCTCTTTGACCTGTCTTCCCTCTACTAGGTGTTTAATCCACCTCTTAAAGTGAATGTTATCACATGCCAGAAAGACAAGCTGATATTTCTAATTCTGTGATCTAAATACAGAGGTAACACTTTAACAAAAAGCTTTAACAGGAATGGAAGAAAGACATGATCTACAAAACAGACTGTTAGCTGTAACAGACACATAAATTGTTAACTTTTAATTATTTATATACGTATCTATGTATGTATGTATGTATGTATGCATTTGCTTTTGTTTACTGGGAAGGCCTGGAAAGAAGAGCTCTACAATAACACATGATACAGTAATACAAGCAAAATGTAAACAGTATTGTATACAATTATAAACTTTAGGTACATTTTCAGGAATGTACCAGAACCATACAATAACACAAGTACTATATGATCAACACCATAAACAAATTCAACTTGAAGACAAAGTCAAAGCAATTTGCAAACTGTGGCACAATTCCAAAAGACTTGCTCTTAGTGTAAGTGATCACTTACACTGAGAGCAGGTCTTTTGGATTGTGGCCCCTGGTGTAGTAAGTGATCAATTACACTGAGAGCAGGTCTTTTGGAATGTGGCCCCTGGTGTAAGCCTGTTCATAAATCATCCTTACACCAAAGTAATTCACTTACACTAAAAGCAAGTCGTTTGTAATCAGGGCAGACATACATGGGGAGTGACTCTTTTAGAATCTGGACGTACAGTCAGATGAGGAGTATAAGAGCTTAGTGTGAAAATGCTACAATATTCAATTCAGCACATTAGTACTGAGTTGTAGATAAGAACCTGCAGGTAAGGTATGCTAAGTTATATGTTTTGTTAACAGTATAGCAAAAGTCATCATAGAAAGTTAATTTATATTCAGTATACTAATTGCAGCTGTTGTAGAAGTAAACTAGGTATAGGGCAGTGAAAGCTGCAGGAAGGCAGGATGAGAGAAAAAAAGATTATAATAAGTACGCTATCACATCCTTCAGATGAAACATTAAACCAATGCTACATCTGACTGAGGTGGTGGTAGCTCAAGTGGATGTAAAATATCCCATAGCACCTATAGAAAAGACTAGGGGAAGTTTCCTGATGCCCTGGCCAAATTTACCCTAGTAGTATAAACACCACCTTGGGTCTCTCCTGAAAGGAGACCACTGGTCTGGTGGGAAAAAAAGAATAAATAAAATAAAAAAATAACTGTGCACAGCACTAGGACCAAGGTTGATATAGAGAATGAGAAAGCATGGCCAAGGCAGGATGAAATAAAAAAATGTAAGATGTATGCTGTCACATGCACAGCATTGGCACTACGGTTGATCTAGGGAAATAGCCTGGTGAAGGCAGGATGGATGAGCTGTACTGTTGTGTGTATGTAATGTCAGAGCTGAGTTTAGAGAAGGAAGTTGTGAAGAAGATGCTAATGTGATGTGGGCTGTGGATGATTACATGTATGGGAGGGTAGTAGAGCAGACAGTACAGGCTAAGGTGTTGAGTCTTGCTGGAGGGTAATATGCTAAGGTCATCCTATGAACTACAGATAGCAGAAGCTTACTGATATGATTTGGTGGAGATAGGGTCATCCTGTCAAATAGGCTAGTGATATCTAAGCAGTGATCTGATTTAAACATAGTCTTGTTTGCCCATGTTGTTGTTCATTTTTTTTACAGCAGCCCAGACAGAACATTTTTAAAACAATATAACAACACTTGTGGTCCAAGAAATGGCAGGTAGTTCCAGTATTAAAACTCTTTATTCAAACACAAACGTATGAGTGCTTTCACAGATAACTTTTGATTTTTCAGATACAAATACAAACTATCCACCACATATCTTTTATACATTTTCCCTACATAAAAACATGAACATACTGTACAATGAGCTAAATAAACAATGTGTTCTGAGGTACAAGTAGCTAAAGTATCAAAGACATATATTCTACCTGTATCAGGATGTAAAAACACAGGATTTTGAGCAGCAAGTAGAATGGATTAGTCAATGTTTTATAGAAAGAGGGTATGACAAAAATGAAAAAATGAGATAAGAAAAACCAAAGACATGGTTGCTGGCTTAAAGGAATGTACAGATACGCCTTATTTTGCAAGGAGAAATAGTATGCCAATGCAGGAGATACCTACTAGGAAGAAAGAAAATAAAATAAGATTTGCCATGTTTTATTCTAGAGATACCAAATTATATAAAATCATAATAGAGAAGCATTGGGAGGTTTAATGACAGATAAAGAAATTAGATCTTTGCTTGACCCTAGATCAAATGTTGCCCATAAGAATATGTGTTTATTGAAAAGGAGACTGCTACTCCAGGAATGAAAGTGTAAGAGGAAAGAAGGGACAGACATACCCTTGTGGAAAATGTTCTATATGCAAATACATTAATAGTAATAATGAGTTTTTACATCCTGATACAGGTAGAATATATGTCTTTGATACTTTAGCTACTTGTGCCGCAGAACACATTGTTTATTTAGCTCATTGTACAGTGTGTTTATGTTTTTATGTATGGAAAACAGATAGAGCCCTTAGAGAACGAATTAGAGAGTACATGTATCAAATACAATAAAGAAGTGATGTTAGTGCATTATCCAGGCATGTTAAGGTTAATAATTATACACATAATGTTTTATTCTTAGTTGTGGGTAGGATTTATGAAAACACTAGGATGGGAGATATTAGAAATGTAACGGAGCAGCTGGAGGAAAAATGGATTGTAAGAGTCAAAGCAGACTCTGGGCACGGGCTTAATGATAGGATACCAATAAGACCGAAACTTAAAGGGAGACCATTAAATAAATGAAGTTTTTTAGTTGTAGGTTTCTAATTTAGGTGTTTACAATTTATATATATATATATATATATCTATATATATATATATATATATATATATATATATATATACATACATATATATATATATACTATATATATATATACACACACACACACACACACACACACACACACACACACACACACACACACAAACACACACACACGTATTTTTATAAATGAAGGTTTTATATTTATAGGAATGAATTAAGTGAATTACTTTAAATGTGATTACTCTATTGTTTTAGTATGAAATATATTTTTTATTATTGTGGAATGTCCCTTTGAGAAATAATTATCTAATTATTTATTTAGAGTATAAAAGACATGTGGTAGACAGTTTCTATTTGTATCTGAACAAGCAGAAGTTATCTGTGAAAGCGCTCATATGTTTGTGTTCGAATAAAGAGTTTTAGTATTGGAACTATCTGATTTCTTGGACCACAAGTGTTGTTATATTTGTTAGCAGTTTCATTTTTTTGTGGACTGATGCTCCTAGTAAGGACGGTGGCGTGGTTTTCTCTTGGATTTTTAAAACAATTACTATGGAACAATGAGACAATCAGACTTTGAAAACAATAATTTGGATATAGCCAGAACAGAAACTGATGGATCAAGACCACAGAGAAATGCAGGTTACATACTTGCAGTATTGTGAAATTTGTGATTTTAACTTACTTTTTCTCACACAGACACAGAAGTTAGGAAGAAAAGTACTGTTAAAATGGTGTGGAAGATTTGTACTGAAAAAAGTTCATAAAGGGTAACACATGGTCAGCCAGTCTTAGTATCTGACTTTTGTTTTTCTTAAGTATAGCGAAGTACTGCAAATTACTTTTTAATATAACAGCAAAGGCATTAAAAATGTTATGATCTAAATGTAGTCAGTGAATTGAAAGGAAAAACACCCCCAATTATTCACAGCATTTTTCCATGACCTACCAAAACAGCAACCGGAAGACATTGTTGAGGTCTCTGACTAAGCTCTTTACAAAATTAGCCTCGTGGAGCTAAATGACTAAATAAAACATTCTGACTTTTGTTCTAGAAGTCCAGTCCAAAGTCATTTTTGGGATGAACCACAATATATCAAATGGACAAACAGATAAAGGGTTGTTCATCATGAGACACCAACACAATATCCTACACATTCCCTACACTGACAAACAATTATCAAACAGGGCTGACCACACACTCGGGGACAGCTGGTTTTAAACACAATATAAAGCTGTCAAGTAAAGGCACCATGTACCAGGCACAGTCTGAAAATTTTGTTTACAGGACAGGGTCTGCTGGTGTTAGAGGATGAATACATTAAATCGTATCAAATTATACATCATTTACACTTGTGTGCTACACGGTGAACTTAATATCTCAATATCAGAAATCACCTACTAATGGACTAATAACAGAAGGGCTATCAGAAGCGTCTGCAAGGCACATAGAATGACAATGAGAGGAAAACTAACCAATGTTTCAAGGATTCAGAATATAGTACTCACACATACACTGAAACACACACACACACAAATATATACATATATATATTTACTTACATGCATACACATAAACACAGACATATATTTATATATAAACAAATACATGCACACGTACACACGTGTGCACACAAAGATATATTTATATATAAATAGATGCGCACACAAACACACACACACACATATATATGTACATATTTACTTATATGCATACACACAAACACACACACACATGTATTTATATATAAATAGATGCAGGCATACACATGTACACATGTGTGCACACACATACAGATATATTTATATATAAATAGATGTGTGTGCGCGCGCGCACACACACACACACACACACACACACACATATACACACTGAAAAGATACTGCCGATACACACTACAATTTTGAGACTCATTGCCAAAGCACTGAAAGTGCTTGGTTAACCACTTCACACAGCATGTTTCTGTAACATTATATATAGACAAGTGCTACAGACTACATGTCAAGCCGAGTAGCACCCTTGCCACCTTTATGGTAAACTAGATAATTGGATGATCAGCCTCAAATTTTTTCCCAGGCTAGATGAAAATTTTGAATAGAGTTTTTTGGGTAGGTTTGAAATGGTCTACAGACCAGTTGTCTAGTACTTACATATAAACCTATGAACCTAAAACAGTTAAATACGAAACAAAGTGCTCCTTTATTAAAAGAAAAGCGTTTTTCGCTTAAAAACAAGCTTCATCAGCAGTAAGCAGCAAGGAGCACAAAAAAAAAAAAACTAAAGGGGTGGCACCAATTGATGTCACTTCCTTAAACATAAGCAAAAAACTGGTATTTGAACAACATTAAAAGTAAAAATAATTAAAATGAGAGGTGTATGCCAACCACTTTACAACAGTCAGCTGAAAACAGACAATATCTGCTAGCTATGTGGTCGCGTTTCATACATAATCAATAAGAAAGTAAAAAACATATATTACAAGAATTACATTTTAAATTTTCAATATTCTATATTCACCCATGATAAGAATACATGCCAAGCCTGACCGTTACAAGCTAAACTTATATAAGCTATAACTAAGTAAGCAACATAAAAACCTTTTAATAACCTACCAGAAGTAGAACAATATAGGATGAAGTTACCTAAGGTAACTCCTGTACTTTAAAATAGAAGCAATATTACAGTTATCGTTGAGCCGGGATGTCTCTAAAATTAAAGATTGAGGCCCACCTCTGATGTCCACCCTAATGTTGTCAATGGCCATAAATTGAAAACTATGACCGCCATTACTCAAGATGTGTTTAGAAAGAGCGTTATCACTTTTTTTGTTGTTAATGGCATAGATATGTTGGTAAATACGGTTGCGGAATCGCGATTTTCTTTACCAACATAGAGATAAGCAGCATTTCAGAAATGCTACATAGACAATAGATCTAGTGTTGCAATTAATTTTGTGGTTAATAAAATACTTCCTATTGCCTATAGAAAAAGAATTGCCAACCCGGAGATATCTACACCACTTGCAGCACCCACATGTGGTGGTGCCCTTCAATCTAACCATTTGGTCAACAGCTTTGTTTCTCTGTAGAAGGTCTTTAAGATTGCTGCCTCTTCGAAATGTAAATACAGGAGTCACCTCCAATCTTTCATGTAACCCGGAATTGGTAATAAAATACCAGTTCTTCCGTACAATAGAACAAACGTGCCCAGAACTTGTGTTAAAAGTAGTTATAAAACTGGTTGAAAAGTCAGAGCCCTTAATATTGGCATCAGTTGCCAAAATTGATGTTGGCAAAGTGCCTGGTAAATTCGAAGTGTTTTCACCCATAAGTAGCAGCGGGTTAGAGGCAAGCAGTGGTAAATAAGTGCCATTCATACGTTTAGAAGACACTTCTGCCATTAGTTCTACAATCAACCCTTCAGGGTACCCTCGATTTAAAAACAATTCCATAAGAAAAGAGCACTCTTTGTCAAAAGCAAAATCTGTGCTACACATAAGGGTGGCAACTTGAATAATGCAAGAAAGAATTGCAGTAAGTTGCCTTCCTAAAAATAGAAGAACAGAATCTATTATTACTAAAGTCCTTAACCAACTGGACATCAAGGTAGTCAATCTCAGAGGTCGAGAAATGGTGTGTAAATTTTAAACCTAAGACAGTTAAGCTGTTTAACTACTCACACATCTCAGGGTAGCATGTATTTCTAGACATAATAAAGAATATTTGACATTATGTGGAAGCAGAAAATAAACCTTTAAGCCTGATGTCCTTAAAAACACCCTGTGTATTTCAAATATTGTGCTCTGCCCTATTGACAGTACTTCTTAATCAGTTTTACCACTGGACCTGACTGCACGACCCCTCCCCAAATTCTATTTAACAACATCAGATGGGATAATGCAATTATATTAGGAGAATACAGTATAGTGGAGTAAGCACATCATAGTCTGTCCAGCTGTGATCATCAACATTTACAGGTGCTCATCTCTAGGTCCTGCACTAAATTTATGTGACCACTTTCACTCACATGGTGAAAACAGTATGCTTGCTGCCTTCCATGGCCCCTGCTTAAGTGGATACTGATTATCCAGGCGGTACCAGCAGACTCCCTGCTACAACAGAAAGTTTGCTGTCTGAAAGCAAAACAAGCTAACAAAAGGACAATTACTACCTTTGACTCAGCTTTTTTCCAAATGTATAAAATATGGACCGATATTCTATGAAATGATGGTAATTTGTCTGCATGTAACAATCATTATCCTTACTCAAGAACCATTATACTGGTTCAAGATGCTTCTCATAGTCACCTTTTATCTCATCGGGTCTTTACTTTGTATTAAGTGCTCTTGTCAGAAGATGAATGAATTGAAAATTACAGGAAGGCTGAAACGGCAAATTAGCAAAAGGTCAGTATAAATGGATTTCCACATTATACACTGTACACAGAAAAAATGACTAATAGAAATTCATACTTCTGAACAGTTAGCATTAAATTCAGATAAGAGATTTGGCAACAGACCTCCTGCTCATTTTAAGCAAAGCATCACAGAAAGAGAAAGATAATTTCTTCAGTACCAAACAGGAAGTTCACACACAGGATAAAGGCTTTTATCTTCAAGATTAACTAACTGGCCAAAACAAGGTTCAAAAAGGGCTGAAAGCCAGCATCAAAGAAGGGCAACATATGCAGTGCAAAGAAGTGAAGTCATATTCAGTGCAGATGCTTACATGCTTTTATACATTTCCAGACAACAGTATATGACGAATGTAATGAGCAATGCATAACCATCCATATGTGTTCTACGGCTGGTAAACTATTTTCATACTGAATTTGATATATGTGGCACGTATTCAGATCTACAGAGTTTGTCTTGCTGTCATTGGTAAAGATTAACCTAACATTAATCATAAACTCTTGGACTCTGCTATTTCATTTATAAAATAAATGCCAGTTATGAGCTTGGCTCTCCACTTCATTTTCTGCCTGAGGTATCTCTTGTGCAGAGATTTCATGTTCTCTTTGTCCCTCCTCTGAATTTTCACTAGGGTTCACTCCCACATCCCAAAGACATGCAGCATGTGGACTTCGTGTGTGTGTGCGTGTGTGTGTGTGTGTGTGTGTGTGTGTGTGTGTGTGTGTGTGTGTGTGTGTGTGCACGCGCATGTGTGCGCATCCATGTGTGCATGTGCATGCGTGTGTGTGTGTGTGTGTGTGTGTGTGTGTGTGTGTGTGTGTGTGTGTGTGTGTGTGTGTGTGTTTTCTGTGACATACTGGTACCCCATGTAGGACTGATTTCTTACCTTTTTCCCATTGCCGGGATAGATTTCAATTCCTCACAAACCTGAAATTGGTAAGAGAACAATGAACACAAACGAGGGATAAACGAACACTGTCCATATGTCTACTGAAGCTTATGGCAGTTTTTCCAGGGTGAAGCTCAGACCTAGTTACACAGTGATCAACTGATGCTGATGCAGCTATACAGACTACTGACACAAATGTATAAATAATGAAATGAAAAATATACAGATGCTGGCAAATATCACAACAAAAGAGTGCCTCCACTGTGACAAAAATGATCCTGTATTGGAAAGGGTTGTACTCATTAAGTGCACCATGTTTCACCGCCACAACAGAACCTCATCATCTTAGATGCACAATAGAACTGTCACTATCCTGCAAGATCAAAAATCAGCATCCATGCATGAAGAACAGAACCCTTAGTATTCTACATGCCAGACTTTTTGTGACTAACAGGCCAAAAGACCTAGTGCCACCTAAATTACCTTGGATAACAGATGCAGTACAGATCGTTGATCTGCTTATTTCTTTAATCTAGGCTACCAGCATGACCAACATATGATTGACATAGCTTGGTCTTCCCTGCCACAGGACTAATACGTCAGACATTAACGCATGTCATATTTTAGTTAGTCTGTCCTCTCAGATCTTGGATCATTCTGCTTTCTAGGTGTTTCACTGCTATGTATAAAATCAGTTTCCATAATATGAAAGCTATAGTAAGCAGCACAGCTAGCCAGACATTCCATCTCCTCCTGGCATTTGGAGTATTTATACATAATTATGCATGTCACATTAAAGAGACATGTCTAGTAAAAGAGGGCAGAATACGACCCTGACCTTCTGATGTGGCTGAAAAATAATTTTAGTTATAAGGACTCTGAAGGACAAGCAAATACACATGACATACATTTTAACAAATATGTTTGACTTCATTCACCACATCTCCCAACTACACACACACACACACACACACACACACACACACACACACACACACACACACACACACACACACAAACACAAGCTTTGATTTGATCTCTCACAAACCCTAACAAATCTGAAGCACAACACACTTTTGAGCACTCCTTCACTCACTACACAGACGCCTGCCTAGCACTCACTAAACCCACATACCTGCATACATCTGACAAATATACAGACACTCTTCTATTCAAATGCATATTGCTCTGGTAGACCTGGCAGTTCTCCCTCTCTCTTATATAATAATGAGAGACTATTATATAAAAGAGAACCATACCTACCAAAGTAATATCGTACAGTTGCACACATTATCTACAGATACACATACTTAACGAGCACACCTTTTCGAACAATATGTTACATAATGAACAATCAGAGACAAACAGGCACCAGATGAAAGTGGCTTCTACATAATGGATTACATCCTATTCAAATCCTCAGCCAATGGCGGCCAAGAAACCTCTGTCAATCACTATCACAATGAGGGGTTGGGCACCTAGTCGTCTGGAATCCTGATTGGTATTTCAGGCTGAAAGAAGATAAATGAAGGGAAAAGTTCAAATCACTCTTTAGAACTGATTATTAAATTAAGTATGGGAAAGGAGAATCCCTTACATGTGGGAAAGGACCCCCCCCCCTCCCCAGAGAAAGCAGTTCAGATTTGATGCTTTGGTTGCTCTGTTTCAACAAACATGCCATTCAGAATTTGTATTTCATTCAAGATGCAGTGAGGTCAGCATGGAGTATGTTAAGGATGGAAAAAATATATTCAGGTTTGATGCTTTGGCTGCTTTGATTCAAACTAACATGCCACTGGGGATTCTTGTTTTCACACTTGCCCCACAGCCACCACAGCTTGCATTCATAACAGGACACTGACCATTTTCCTAAATTTGACACTGAAAGCCTCTCCTAAAGACATGAGAACAGTAGATAATTAGGGAGCTGCAGCTACTTTCCAAACAGCTTCAGGTCCAGCCGGAGAATTTCAGTAAATGGATAAGAATGCATTTAGTTTTTGATATGCTCTCAATCACTTACGTTTGGCTGGAACAGGCCACATAGATGAGGGAAGGGATGAAAAATTATCCATCACTATCAGAAACACTTTATATTACCCTGACATCAGATCAACATGCAGATAAAAATGTATCGCAGACTAAAATCTTTCCTGATGGTACACCTCCTGTCCTTCCATCACACCAGCTGATATCACTCTAATTTTACTTAATTCACTTTCTAAATAAAACAAACACTCATTAAAATATCAAACAGAGGTATGCTGGGAAAGATGTACTCTGTTCTCATTCACAAACAGAGGTGTTACAACTTAAGCCATATCTTTGTAAGCACAAAACAGCAATCACAAGTCAGGGTGCTTGAGTAATAAAAAACTAAATACTATATAACAGCATTCTGAAAAAAAAAGCATATATTCATGTATGTGTACGGGTCTATGGCATTTCTCTGAGCTACTGCTTAATGAACTGAAGTTCCAGGAAACCATCATAACAGAAATCATCATAACTTGGAAACTAGAATTAACTTAGGTCCTGCAGGTGGGGGGGGGTCTACCAATTTCCATGATCCCATGCACCACTGTACTATGTAAATGTGCTAAATCCGGACATGATGAAATCTGCTCAATGATTCCAAACTTGAAGAATAAGTGTTTGACCAAATGCATGTAATACAATGCATCATACCACTTAACTGTCCAGATTTTCACAGAAAGTCCACATTTTTTGCCTCATATTTTTGGCCTGTACCTCATAAAATTTGTGGTTTACTGACAAATCACTGAGGACTGAAGTTACTAAATGATGACAGACATTTGAATTTCAGATTTAATATCCTCGGAAAATATACGTTAATATAAATCCTGTTACCCTAGCAACTTTCTAAGTTTATAAGAAAAATATTTAAAATTTGTCCCTATTTTGGGGTGTTGTCCCAATTATTTTTGGTTTTGTCCAGATTCCTTGTATTGACACGGATCTACCTCACTTGGTCGCCATTTCATACGGTCGAATATTCATTTGGTCGACAGTTCATTTGATCGACAAGCATTTTAAGTGGGGGGCTGTGCCCCCCACACCCCCCCTAACTATATATATCAACTCCAGGATTGCACAACATTGGGGAAGGGGGCAAATGCTTGTCGATCAAATGAAATGTCGACCAAATGAACTGTCGATCAAATGAAATGTCAACCAAGTCAGGTAGACCCATTGACACACACAAACACACACACAGACATACACACAAACACACACACACACACACACACACACACACACACACACACACACACACACACACACACACACACACACACACACACACACACTTAAAAATAATACAGTTACATTGTAAACTGTAACATCTACTTCACTGTTTTTTTTTTAGCACTTTTTGCTCCCCTGGATCATCCTACAGCCTTCTACACAGTGTCCCATATCTAATGTCTAATGGCAGGTCTATCAGCCTCTCCTTTCTCCCAGAGTTCTCTAACTAGCTAGGGCCAGTGTGGGAATTAAGGGTTTCCTGGGTGTCCTGCCATCATCATCAGGACCCCATTACTTCCCTCAAAACTACTGATGTCCATGGTTACATCTGACAGACAGGCATGCAATGGGATGAGCGGTTTATTGCTCCCGCCTGCATGGCAGCTCAGACATATCCCCCCACCCTATGCCCCTCTTTGGACCACGCCCCCTTATCGTGATATTTCCAGCATTTACTAGGGATCCTCACAGGGAATGCCCATGTAAAAGCCTATCCATTGGGATGGACACGCCCATCCTTCCCTGCCACTTGGTCAATTGCCCAAGCCACTAACTGAACTAGAGATGACTCGCCTGTACTTCGGTACCAGAGCACCTATTGTTTTCTTTATTGTTTCACTGGTGAAGATGCTGGATTTATTTGATTCTATGTGAAAAGTAGTGGGTTAGGAGAAGATAAGGATTTTATTGTTCTTGGTGAGAAAACAGAACTTGCGTGTTTAAACAATTTATCTTTATTGGGCAAAGGCTTAGGCTCTGTTGTTTGATACTGGTATCTGAAAAGAACTTTGAAGGAGGCTAGGGAAGCAACAGACTAACCTAAAAGTATGGTGGATATGTGCATAATGTGTAATCTGAAATCACAAAATACCAAAAGCTTAGAACAGAAAGAAAGGAATACATTTAGCCCTTTTGGCTAATTTGATTCACTGTGTTAAGAAAATCCTTGCAAATATACTAGAAGACAAATTATTTCAGGAATCCAGCAGTAGAATGCACAAAGATAAATCATGTGAATGAAGGATTATCTTGGCAAAGAATGACGCACCTTATAAATACTTAAGTCAAACTGAATGGACGACAAAAGGGTGACCAGCTGGGATAAACTATACTGGGCCTCACTGAGGGTTCCAAGCAGCCTTGTAAACAAGGTGTTTTCAATTTTGAACAGCTCTTTAAATCACTAAGCACACAATGACAGCAAGGAAACCCTGGTACTAAAACCAAAGTTTCTTTACCTGCGTCTGGGAATTTAACTAGCTTCTTAACCAAAACATGCAGCACTGGTAATAGTCTAAAAATAAAAGTAGTATAAAAATGTAATAAACTCAGTGAGAATGCATAGTTTATTTACTATGCCATGAGCTTACTATGGGTATAACTGCATTGCTGCATATAAATTAACTTTTTCTAAACATTCCCATCATGCATCACGCTGACTTACTGGCCTGATGCGTGCAGCTTAAAAGCCAACATACAAGAGATGTATGAAAATGAATTACAGTATACAAAAAAAAAATTCCTTCTTTCACCAAAGCAATACAACTTCAACACAATCTGTCTTCAGCTGAGTATATTGCTGTCATAAAGTGTACAAAGCTGCTTTCATTTGAGAACAGTATCACATTGTACTAAGATGTAAACCCATCACAGTTTCTGGATTGCTAGAGAGCGCTGAAAAACATCAAAGCACAAATTCATATGCAGACAAAAACACATAAACATGGACGTGCGCCACAGACAATGTGTTATTTTAGGGGGAAGGGGCGGCAGTAGTTTGATACAATTCCAAACTCCTCTTTCTTTTCTCATTGACTGCTGTAAGATGCCTCCCTGTACACAGCATTGGACTTTGCAGCAGGAAGCTACAGGAACACAACAGTAAAAAGTGTTTCTGTGTTTCATTTTGGCCTTCCCCACCACCACTCATACACCTAAGGATGGTAGATGCCTGTGACTAAATATTGCAGGTGCCCTTACAAACGTCTTGCAACACGCCGAAAAAAAAATAAAACATTCTGCATCACTATCAACAGAAAGGCAAGATAAAATGTAAAGCATCCGTCCTTTACAAATCTCTACAACCAGTATTCTACTACTGAATTACACATTTTACCACAGTACTTAAGTATTTTTGTCAAGTTTCCCCGGAAGGATTCCTGGCCGTTAACTTCTCCTTCTGAAGAACAAACAATCTGAGACACATAACACAGATGTTTCATGCCATCTGCCAACAAGCATTACCAAAGTCAGTATTTTTGCTGATTCTTCAGAGTTTACCTCAATTGTATCTGTTTTCTTGTTCAAACCTTATCCATACATAATTGTCAATTAAATAAATCTTGTGCCTAACCATAACAGGCGGCTGCAAAGTAAACACTAGGTAACACGGAGGAATGCAATTTGCAAACAAGTGTAAAGAGCTTACCTGTCAGGACTAGATGCTTGTACTTAAGAACATGGGACTAAATAACCAATTCAAAAAGTATCTTGCACATTTCTAACTTGTGTTTGTGACTTGGTGCTGCAATGCATGATTTACACCTGTCTGTATCAATTTGCTGTAGCTGCTCCATGCAGCTGCAAGGAGCCTGCTACTCTTAATTGTACTGCATACATTCTCTTTTCAGTAACAGGCATTTCCTGGGTGCACATTCAGATACATGTCCAGGACTACCCTCTGCCTGACATCATAAAACTTATGTAGTCCTAAATTAAGCAGTCATGTGACTTTGGAAAAGATGCTGCAAAGCCTTCTAACTATTCATGAGGGCTCCTAATACAGCTTTCTTTCTGAATTGCATCTTCTAATTAGGCACTCTGATGTGACTGGGAGCAAACTATCATCATGCTACATTTTTTCTGAATCCTGTCAAATCAAATGTCTTTACTGAGCCGATTTATTTAGATCACTTATAAAAAATGGGGAGTTCTCTTCTCATGAAACATCATGTTCACTGGTCCTCTGAACTTGGCAGACTAAATAAAAATCAGTGACCCAGCAGTCTATCAAAACAACGCAGCACTTTCAGGCTATCTGCCACTGAAATTTATAATTTCATGCTTCATCTTGTTTTCTCTCATTGTTGCATTAATACAATATTAATTTAAATAATTAAAATGAATGAATTGTTAGCTAATAAAACTTTCTCTTACTCTGCCTTGTTAATTATGTAGTTCCTTTCATCCAATGAGCAAAAAAAATGGCTGTCACTGTCACTGTCAGCTACCACATGACTGCCCACATGCTATCAGTTGTAATTGTGCAAACAGCACATTTTTTTAAAAATTATTTTTCTCTAAAACCAGCTTTCCCACCAATCCTACTGCCACCTGATGTTGTAAATTCCCCTATATTGGCCTGGACCCATACACCCTACATCTTCCCATGGAGTGTCCTTTTTCCAAAAGGGATTACTTTTTGTTAACCATACCTTTATCTATGCCAGGACTGAGTGTTGAGCTCTGGTAAGCTGTCATCCATGGTGGGAATGGGTTTTTGTATATTTAGACTACTCCGTTCGATTATCGGCTGGAGTGCGGGGAGCGCCTTCTGTGTGGAGTCTGCATGTCCTCCATGCGGTTGGGTGGGTGTTCGAAAGACATGCGTAAATGGGTGTGCCTTCATTGAAGGTTGAATGTTGAGCTGGCACCTCGGCGTTTGTGAAAATCTACTGCCAATCATTAGCGGACCGGAGTTCCTCTGTGGTGACCCCTAACCGTGAAAAGCAAAAAGACAAACAACAACAACAATACTACTCCCTTCCCTAACAGCTGAAATACCCAGCCCACTATGCTCCATCACCAGTATATGTGTATGGACCTGGCATGCATGTGCACCTTTCATCTGTCACAGAACAATGCCTCCAGTCCACTGTGCTGAATATTACAGCTTCCTTTGACCAGGAAATTATGACATGGCAGCAGAGCAGCCCACCTTCCTCCCTCCCTCTCTCCTTCCCAGGAAGGGTGCTCTTGTCAGGTGCTCACTCTTGTCCACCTTCACCAACCTTTACAGACCCTGGATAACAGTCGATCATCTGGGTCAAACTCTTTCTTTAACCTTTGTTGAGATTCAGTCAGCATGTAAACAGTACAATTTAATAGCCTGGTATATACAACTCATTCCTTTACAGTCTAAAAACAAACTAGCTTGTTGCATGGCTCAATCATTTCATGAACAAAAGTACAGTTTTGTACCTACCATAAATGTAGATGTTCGAGGATTCCCTTGCTGCAGTCCTGACTATTGGGTATAATGTCAGAAGACCCAAAAAACAAAGTCCCAAAACAATTCTTGCTGCAGTCCTGACTATTGGGTAGAATCCCAATTATAAAGTAGCAGGAGCTGACAACATGCCTTGTAAACAGGCTGTGGCAAAAGCTGCTCTAGACTTAGAGTATATAGGCAGGTGATAATGCTGCCTAGAGAAAGTGCACTGAACTCCAGTAGCTCTGCTTCAATATCCTCCTTAGCCACCCCCTTAGAAATGCTGTTGAAGTGGCAGTAGTCCTAGTGGAATGAGGCCAAATCCCAGCCAACCCTTTTGCCATTGGGAATAACAAAGCAAAAGAAACAAGTAACTGTTGAGACTGCCTAAAATCTTTAGTCCTGCTCAAATAATAACGAAGCCTGTGTGGCTCTACTGCCATAAGGGCCTGCAACTCAGACACCCCTTTGCAGAGAAGTAATAGCCAAAAGCAGTCTTCCATGACCATGATTTCATTTTCACAGTACAGTAGCTGCAGGCTCAAAAGTTGAGTAGTTTTTTTTTTCAAAACAAAAATGAGAGATCCCAGCAGGGAGTAGGAGTCTGGGTATATTCTATTCTTCCTCCTCTAAGAAAGAAACTGCTTGAACAAAGGAACAAAGGTGGGTCAATCATAGTGAGCTTTATGGAAGAGAAAGACAAACCTTTGTCCAATAACTCAGTAAGATATTGAAGAGCCACACTCAAATTAGGCTGAAATGGGGATCCATGATTTGTCTGCTTAATACATCTGCTAGGGAGTTCTGTGGCCCTGGCAGAAACCTTTGCCTGAAGAGTCAACTGACTGCTAACATCTCCTTCATTGATATGTAGATGCTGCGTAGTCTGGCAGGCCACTTGTCTTGTATCCACTTTTCCATTTAGATGAGCTCCCAGCAGTGTCGCGAGGCCAGGTATCGTAAAATCTGAATCTGACTCCCGGGTCACAGAGAGTCCCTTGTTAGGTGGTGACATTCCTGAGCACCACAAGAATTCCTTTTGAAGGCAAAATGACAGTGTCCAAATCTTGGCAGTGCTGTGTCCATACATTTTGAGATACCCATTGCAGCTTCCTCATAGCAGTTTATAATTGGGCACCAGAATACAATGATGCCATGAACCCTAATGCTTTGAAGACTGTTCCAGTCAGTCAGGACTGATGAGGATGTTTGAGTTGATGTTAAAGTGACAGACTCTTTTGTTTGTCTACATATTCCAGATGCTGTAGAAGGTGTCCTTTGTCTTGAGCCAGAATCAGGCAGTCGTCCAAGTAAGGGATAAATTTATGCCTTGTGCCTGAAGTAGTAGCATCACTGAGCCAGAGAACCTTTGTGAATACTCTGGCAGATAAGCCAAAGGGCAAATGCAGAACTGATAATGAAAATACAGGACTGGCTGAATAGCCCCTATCTGAGTAACTGAAAGAAACTTGCTTGAGAGCCTCTTTTCTTTGTGGAGGATAAACATCTGGCATTTTTTGAAAGGGGGCATTGTGAAATAATAAAAATCTGTACCCGTGATGAATGATATCAGCACCCCATCTTAAGTCTGGAAAAAGATAATTTCTTTGAAAAAAGAGAGCTGCAGACCCCAGTCCAGCTGCCAGACGAGTTCCACTGGCAGCATTGGTCTTGCCATTTAGGTTCTGACCTACTGCCCTCTCGGACCCCTGCCCTCACCAGACTGCTGGAGCAGGCCTCTGAGAACCTTGGAGCTCTGCCCTACCACGCCCTCCCGCCTCCCAGACTGGCCCCCCTACCCTAGACTGGGTATGGATATGTCCACCCCCCCACCCTTTAACTTTGGACTCTACACAATTTGGATCTTGTACCTGCAAAAATTCCCTTAACAGTTCATAATCTTATTTCTGCTTTGTCCTCCACAACTGCTCCAACTGCGTCCATTGACTGCTCCAAGGCTGTACAAATCCTGGTCCTAACCCTCCTGGGCTATCCCAGTCCTTAACATGCACAGCTGCATGTCTGTCTGCCTAGAACCATGCACATCTGCTAGGCCTGAACAGAAGCAGCCACCCCTGCTGTCAATGAACACAGAAAAAAATCCACACTGCAAAGAATGCAGACCCAATTACCAAAGACACACCAACCAAAAATAGCAATTCTCTTACACTCAATAATTTCAGCCAAAGCATCCACCTTAGAACTCATGAAATTGTGGAGATAATTCTGATATTTCAGCATATAGAATGGGACAATTAGCTCTCATCTATTCATGGACAGCGGCTATACTTTCTACCTTGCCTAGCCAGCCTCAAGGCTTTTATCTTTAAACAAGGCCTGGGTCAGGAGCAGGAGGCAAGGAATCAGGGTTCAGAAGTTTCTGCACATCCTGTAACAGTAAAGTATCTGCCTGAGACTCCATGAGACTCCTGGCAAAAACCTCTCTGGCCCTGAGCCTTAAAGGGACCACGCCAGGGACTGCCGTTCCTCCCACATTTTCACACATCTTGTTATGATCCTTGTCCCTTCATACAGCATATCATAACTGCTCAAACCCCGTCCTTTCTCATTTCAGTTTGTCCACTCTAAAACAATAAAACATTCCCAGCTATGACTTACTGCAGTGCTATTATAACTTAATTAATGAAAAAGCGTTTCCCTGATTTCATTATGTGTATATGGACAACTTCTGAGCATTGTCTTAAGTCCAACTAATTCAAAAAGCTCCTGCTTCTCATAATAATTTTAGTTTTCAGAATGTTTAAAACATGTTCACCTCATCATGCCTCAACAGAACTAGTTGTATTTTTTTCTTCTTTACGGCTTGACTCTATGTCACTCTGCAAATGTAATGTGAGTTTTTATTATAACTACTTTAGATCTTTTCAAAACATCATGCACATCATGAACATGCAACAATTCATACACTGTGCAACTACTCAAAAAAGCTCTATCTAAACTGGAAAAGCAGCACTTCCTGCAATGGTCATGATGTCACTCATCTGCATCCCTTGCCACATGCACAATGTCCACAAAAGAGACACGTAGACTTTGAAATGCAGTTCACTCCCAAAATAGCTAAAAAATCCCTAAATATGTGAATAAATTAAACACATGGAAACATGTTAATGACATTACCAGAGTTGGTTACAACAGCTGCTACCAGCACACGTTGTTGAGCTACTGCTGCTGCTGTGCCTGACATGGCTCCAGTCATGTAGTTTATAAATCATTGCATTCAAAGAGGGTGGACATTGGTATTCATTTCCGCCATTTACACATGTTTGGATAGGTCTGCCATCCTGGCCTCTTGCATTTGCGTAGTCCATGCTGTATATCTGCATGGACCTTCTCAATTGCATGCCACTATGTGTTCATTTGCATGTGCTGCATATGAAGCATTTTCGACCACTGAACCGTCCACACCCTCTGCACAGCCACTTTTCACACTATTTTGCCCAGTGCATTGTGCTACACCTCTGTGAATCCTAGCCAAAGGCTTCCTTTTTGTTGAGAAATGTACTTACGTTCAAATTATCTTATTTTGTTAATGGCATAAGTGAAGAATAAATTTAAAAAAAAAATACATGATTTTGCACTTTTCATCCAAATTATTTCTTGTTTTGTCCCTTTTTATTTTTGCCTCCAATTCTTTTAGATCATCAAAAGATGCACAGATTACAAGAAATCTTATAGTGAAACAATTTCTGGTAATAACACATTAAATACATTGGTATAAACCTTAACTATAATAGGATCTTGTGGATATTAAATTGATGTTTAAATTGAATAAAATTATTTTTTTCTAGGAAAGATAGATTGACACTGACAAAGACAATTATTCTACCCACGATACTATACATCATACAAGCTACCTTTCTAACTTCCTCTAAAAACAAATGAAGCAGTTTAATAATATTTGCTTGAGATTTTTATGATACCTTAATAAACCTAGGACAGAGTTAGTCTATCATACTAGGGATTGGAAGAGTGGTGGTATCAGCATTCTGGATCTTGATCTCTAAGCAGCTGCCTCGGTTATCAAGACTACAGCTTTATGGTTAATCTCTAACTACTTGTCTAACTGTAAAAATGCATGAAGCAATTTGGTTAAAATCTGTGAAAAATATTACAATACATCATAGTCTTATTTTGGCTAAAAACATGTTTGTTGTTAAAAAAAAATATTTTATTAATGCTACTAATAATCCATATGAATCATATTACATGAATTATATTCTGAAGTTATTCAAAAACATTGTATATAAATAGCCTGAGACAAGAGCTTTGTTACTTTCTATTTTTCCTATAGCTTTATTATATATAATATAGATTACATAATACAAAAGTATAACTTAAGAAATGGACAACTGGTTCATTGTTCAAGCTTCCTGACAGACTGTAGTACTGAAACTGAATTTGATATCAGACTCTGTTAAAAATGATTTTCCACCCATAATTAACTTTCTCAGTACTCTAGAAATGAATACAGGAAATAGAAAATCATATATTTCTATTATATACCAACTAATCAAAAATCACAAATATAAAATTAATGAAGCTTATTGGAATTATGCCTCTTAAATAAATGACTCTTGTTTATCTAATCTAAATGAGACTATGATTTGAATTTCCATTTTTTACGTTTTGTGTTTTTAAGAATTAATTAGTTTCCTAATTATTTTAATGCACTGATTAGTAGTTGGATTTTTGCATTTTTATATAAGAGGTTGTTCTTTCCTGTGTGTTTTAAGGTCTGATGAAGCTTGAATGCGAAAGCGCTTCCCGTTTTATCTGTGAAAATAAATACATGGTTTTATGTTAAAGGATTCTGAGACTTTTTGTGCATTGGTCGCTCCACTGTTAGCTATTTATTTGGTTTATATATTTTTATTTTATTCGTACAGCGGAGCATTTGCCCGGTGGATTATTTTATATTTTTCAGTCTTATTGCTTATAAATATAATCCGCGGTGTGTTGCAGAGGTAGCGTTGTCGCCTCACAGTAAGACGCTGTCCGGTTTGATTCTCAGCTAGAGCGTCTTCTGCGTGGAGACATGTGTGAATGGGCGTACCTTCGTTGAAGGTTGTGCATCAGGGTTGGTAACTCGGCACGTAAAAATCAACTACTAATCATTAGCGGACCGGAGTTCCGCTGTGGCGACCCCTAACAGGGAAATGCCGAAAGACGCAACAACAACAACAACATTGCTTACAAATATAATTAGATATAGAAACTTTATTTATACATTATTAATATAAAATATATACTCTTGTACATAGTTTTAGTCTATGTTGTTTATTTACATGCTATATAATTTTCCAAAATGTTAATAAATTTGTTTAAAAAATATGCACAGATTACAAATGAAGCCACATCCAAGTTTCTGGGTGCTGGTCTTCTATTTAAACATTAAAATCTCCCTAATACTGGGTTCTTTTACTGGAATGGGACTGCAAAATTTCAGTTGCTGCCTGCAATAATAACAACGTTCATATAACCCTCCTGCCTATGGTAGCATATAAAATACACCATGACTGGACATTACCTTAATTTTCACTCCCAGCAATCAACCAGTGCTGGTTCCTCCTTTATAAATGTTACTGAACTGTGCACTTGGGTCTTTACTGCTTTTTATTTGGACTTCTGCATTCCACCACCAGCTTTCCTTATGTACCTTATTTCCATGACTGGCTCGGCCACATACCTCTGCTGTGGTCCTCACACATGCTGTTTTGAGGTGCTGCTTTTCTTCTTTAGCGCCACCTCTTTTCTCTTCTTCTTGGGGTGCTACAGCCCTGAGTAATTCCTTGAACTGTTGTACTTTCTCTCTAGTCAACCTCCAGGTCTTCAGCCTCATGTCTGTTGACTTTAGAGCCTTCTCTGACCACTGTTTGCAGCTGATTGTTGCAACCAGTTGTTTATGCTGTGGGCCAACTGTCTCACTGGGGAATGACTTTGCAATCACTGATTCTACTCCACACTCTTGTATGAAACTTTATGACTGTTTCCCCCTTTCTTTTCACATGTGTACAGATCAAGGCAGACCCAGCAAAGAACAAAACTGAAACATGTATTCATTGCCAGCTGAATTCAGGATAGTATGGACACATGCTACACTAAAACGACTTAGACATAGTGAAAAATCATATGCATCCTAATGAGTTGAAGAAAAACAGAACAGACTGTGTAATTTTAGCAAATTTAACCCTAAAAGTACTGTTCAAACACTGGGTTGCTGACATAAAGCATAAGACAACATAGCAGTTCTGAAACTGTTTTACTTTCAGACACTCCAACTAATTTTACTGAACAGATGTTACAATCATGGCTATTATTCCAATGTATGCAACATTTCCTGAATGTACTTATATTACTCTGGGTTACCTTCAGTCAAGGTGGTTTACCTAGATAATATTGCTAAGTGTTAATTTAAACTGTATAAGGCAGGAAAAATGACTTACATCTCACTGCAGTAAATTTAACTCCCTGCTTTTAGCAGGCGTGGTTAAGGAGACTACAGGTCATAGTCTCAAAAGTCAGTTTGATACATAAACTAGTTACACATACAATGCTTACTAGAATATCTGCTAGTAGCATTCTGGCTGTAGCTGGATGTCTTGCATCTATAACCACTGCTTATTCAGAAATTTACTGGGAGTGCTATAATGGTTAAGATGTTTATCTTACAGACAAGAGGTACAGGGTTTGATTCTCATGTATAAAGGGAAACTAGCTAGGCTTATAACGGACCACAAACACAGCTAGCTTGGTACTTACCCATGAACCTATAATGAAAGACTGTGAAAGTGATAGTTAAATGAGGCTAACATATTGTTTTATTTAGGCCAGGATTATATTCAAGACATTCCAAGCAATTCATTCCTAGCCACTCGTCATGACAGTATTGCAAAATTTCTTATTATTTCTGATGTGACTGTACAGTGTTGCAGAAAAACTGGAAATAAACAAAATACTAAAAGTTTAAAAGCTTAGCTTTACAATGTAAATATATTATGTCTTCAAAATAACCATATATGCTGATTCAGTACTATACTAACTGTTATCCCCAAAATGATGTAAAATGTGGCACTAATAGAATGCAAATACTTATACTTCAACCCTATTTGGTAGAAGCACATTTTTTTACTTGTTGATACACCTGGCACTAAAGCCATCAGAAGGTAAACAGATTTAATTGAAACTATTCTCCTGTAATTCGATGGCATAATTTGTGGCAATGTATAACAGCCTCCTATCACCCTTTTGACGGATTATTTCTGTTCATTTGGAGAATCTCATAGTCTTACAGATTATATATGTTTTTTTTAATTAGCCAGCTGTTCAATAGCCCTATTCTAATGAGCTCTAGGCAGTCGATGTCATGGTTCAAGACAGTATTCTTCACTAATTCTTTCTTCTTTCTGTGGTATCACACGGCAGCTCCCAACCATTTACATATGACTGGCTCTTAGGCAGTCATCATAAGCTCCTGCAAGTAATAACACTATCGATTAAAGCAAATCAGAATTGCCTACGTAAAATACTTATTGCAGACAGCAAATTTGATCCTGGATATCTAACTGAACTACCATCTAGACAGAGCCATTTTTCAACTCAGTGGTCACAATCACACAATCACTTTAACAGGGAGATATATCTAACTACCACGTCTTTCATTTTTAACATTTGCTTCGTCAACAATATTTGGCCCCATACACCCTTCTGCTTGCATAAAACTTTGTTCACATTTTTGCTTTGTACAAATACATATACCCACAATTTTTGTTACACATCATTCATTCAGCTTCAGGGATTATATTATAACTTTCACAGAACCAGAGAGTAGTGCAATTTTTTTTGCCCATACCTCTTTTTCCTTCCCCTTGCTAATCTTGAAAATGCCAAGCAACGTCAGCAGTACCAGGCAGTATGGAGGAAAGTTTCTATATCCCCTTGTCCTAGCTAAAATTCAAATGCTCCTTAGCAGGTGAAGCTCCTTGTATCAATCACTTAATTTCAGAGCTTGGCTAAGTCAGGCTCAACCTTTACTGAAGTGGTTAAGTATCTGTTTCCAATATGGCAATTAATAGAAATAAAATAAATGAATAAAATATTTTAACGCATGTAGTATTATACAATATACTTCACTGAGTAAATTATTACAGACGTAAATGACAGCAATAATTTACATATAAAAACAAAAACAAATTAACTAAAGTCCAACCACTGATTCCACAAGCAGCCCAAAGACCAGCACACAGCCGCCAGCATAAGAATGTCTCCAAATAAGTTCAGGTTCAGGCTTACAGAGCACAGGCAGGAATAGAATTATATTTACTGCATAATCGAAGCCCCCCCCCCGATGGTCCTCAGGAACAAAAAAGTACGGTTGTGTACGCTTACCATAAATGTAGATGTTTGAGTGTATTCATCACCTGTGGTAGACCTCGGCCGGCCTGAATACCAGAGTCAATGTTTTTCTGCATCGGCTGCTGTTGCTTGCTGCCTGATGTCATGTTGTCAGTGCTATAAAGGAAGGCAGTTGTTTCCATTACATCAGTTTTTCTTGCCCTAGCCAGTAAGAGGCCCAAGTAAATACGGTAAAGTGGTCCTGGTGGCTAAAAGCCACCGTTAGAAACTTATGTCTCACTAAAGAAAGAAGATATAAGGTGGAAGGAGGGTGGGAAACCAGGACTGCAACAGTGAATACACTCGAACATCTACATTTATGGTAAGTGTACATAACTGTACTATGTTCTTCGTGTTTCACTGTTGCAGTCATCACCTGTGGGAGGATTCCCAAAGCTGAGAAGAGGGGTGGTAGGATTAGTAAGAGACCCAGGAATGGGTCAGCATGCCCTGCAGAAAGTACAGTTTTGTACCTACCATAAATGTAGATGTTCAAGTGTTCACCCTGCTGCAGTCATCACACTTGGGTTATCCTGCCGTCAGGCGGTCCCGCAGTCGGCCCGTATTCCAAACTCTTGGTCCGGTGTCGGTTGCTGTCGCTTCTTCCCTGGCGTCAGTGTGCCAGGGGTATATAAGAGGCATCCGACGCTATTTTCTTCAGTTTTTCTTGCCCCAGATGTCAATTGCCCCCAAAAGGTAGGCAAAATATATATATATATGTATATATATATATATATATATATATATATATATATATATATGGCTATATAAAAATAAAACAAAACCCTTAGGTACAAGCAAATACACCACAGAGGTAGTATAGGATAAAGTGGTAGAGATAAGTTCAGCTAGTTCAGAGGGGACGGAGGGAGGGTAACCTGGACTGCAGCAGGGTGAACACTCGAACATCTACATTTATGATAGGTACAAAACTGTACTATGTTCATCGTGTTACCCTGCTGCAGTCATCACACTTGGGTTGAATCCCAAAGCTAAGGAGGGGAGGTGGAGTCAAACAGGGTTAGAGGAAGCTAGTAGGCCCTGCAAAACTGCAGTGGCAAAACCATCTCTAGTCTTAGAGTAAAGAGGTAAGTGATAGTGTTTGGTGAAGGTGTGCACTGAACTCCAAGTAGCAGCTTCCGGAATATCCTTGGTTGGCACTCCCCTGAGAAAGGCTGCTGATGTAGCTGTAGCCCTGGTAGAGTGGGACCTAATGTTAGCAGGTACTGGTTTCCCATGATGTGTGTAGCAGAAACGTATGCAATGTCCTATCCATTTAGAAATGGTCTGTTTTGAGATAGCTTTTCCTTGTGATCCTGTAGCATAGGCTACAAAGAGCTGGTCAGTTTTTCTGAAAGCCTTAGTTTTATCCAAGCAGTAACGTAATTGCCTGTGAATGTCCAAAGAGTGCAGGAGTCTTTCTCCTTTGTTCTGGGGATTTGGGAAGAAGGTGGGCAAGTGAATAGTTTGGTTTAGGGCCACACTGGATACCACCTTTGGCATAAAGGAAGGATTAGTTCAAAGGGAAACTCTGTCTTGATGAAAAATGAGGAAAGGTTCCACTGCCATTAGTGCCTGTAGCTCTGAGACTCTTCTAGCTGAGGTTATTGCTAGTAGTAGGGCAGTTTTCCATGAAAGAAATTTTAAATCAATTGAAAAAGCTGGTTCAAAGGGCGGCAGTGTAAGCTTTTCCAGGACAACGTTGAGATCCCAAGTAGGTGCTGGAGCTCTCCTTGGCGGTCTTAAGTTCTTAGCCCCTCTGAGGTACTGTCTTAGGAGTGGATGTGAAAATAAAGGAGGATCCGTGCTGTAATGAGCTGAAATTGTTGAGGCGTGGATCTTAATAGATGAAAAGGAAAGTCCTTTGTGTAACATCTCAGTTAAATATTGTAGAATCTGAGGAATGTTCGGCTCCAGGGGATTTAGGCCTTTAGCCTGGTTCCAGGCGCAAAATCTTTTCCATTTGTCTGAACAGGTTTTCCTGGTGCTGGGCCTCCTGGCCTCCAGAATGACATCCATAACAGCTTTGTGTAAAGGTGTTGGCTGGTGGTTTAGGTAATTTGCCATGCAGCCAGGTTTAGAGTCTTGAGCTGGCTGTGTAGAATCAGACTGTCTCACTGGGTGAGCAGGTGAGGAATTTGTGGCAAAATCCATGGTGGGCCCTGGGCCATGTTCCTTAAAATTGGATACCAATGTTGGCGTGGCCAGTCTTGTGCAACGAGAATCATTTGTGGCCTCTCTAATCTGACTTTCAGCAGTACCTTTGCTAGAAGAGGCAGTGGAGGGAAGGCATATACTGTTAATGTTTTCCAACTGAATGAGAGGGCGTCCACTTTCCAAGCTAGTGGATGGAAGGTCCTTGTGCAAAATTTTTGAAGTTGGTGGTTTTAGGGGCTTGCAAACAGATCTATGTCTGGGCATCCCCATTTTTGTGCTATCATTGCAAATACTTGTGGATTTAGTTTCCATTCGTGTGGATCCATGATGTTTCTGCTTAGGTCGTCTGCCAATGTATTTTTCTTTCCTGACAGGAATTGTGCTTGTAATTAAACCTGGTAAGACAGTGCAGTGTTCCACAAGGTCATTGCTTGCCTGCATAGAAGGTAGGAATATGTGCCCCTTGCTTGTTTATGTACCACATAACTGTGGTGTTGTCTGTCCTTATTAGTAGTTGTCCTGGGTGTAGAAGGTCCTTGAAAGCTGTTAGGGCATTCTGCACTGCTAGCATTTCTTTTTGATTGATATGCAGGTGTCTCTGATCTGTAGTCCATTTGCCCTGAATGCACTATCCTGCCATGTGTGCTCCCCAGGCATAGTCCGATGCATCTGTTGTCATAGTTTGCCTGGCTGTGGGTAAGGTGAAAGGCTGACCCTTGTTGAGGTGACATGCCTGTGCCCACCATAGAAACTCCTATTGAAGGCAGGGAATGAATGGAATCATTGTTTCCAAGCTGTGGCTGTGCTGAGTCCATACACTTTTCAGGTACCATTGTAATTTCCTCATATGCAGTTTTGCAAATGGTATTAGTAGTATGCAAGATGCCATGAATCCCATGGCCTGCAGAATTTTTCTTGCAGGGAGTTGGGTCTTTGTTGCCATTATTTTGAAATATTGAAACAGCTGTCGTTGTTTGTCTGGCATGAGATAAGCCATCTGGGCCATTGTATTCAAGCTGGCACCCAGGAATATTATGTTTTGTGAGGGCACTAGTTTTGATTTTTTTTCATTTACTGTGTACCCTAGGCAACTTAGAAGGTGTCTGACAAATGCCAGATGCTGTAAAAGAATGTCCTTGCTTTCTGCTTGAATAAGACAGTCGTCCAGGTATGGGTATATCTGAATTCCTCTTTGTCTGCAGTATGCAATTACTGGTGACAGCCATTTTGTGAAGACCCTGGGTGCAGTAGATAAGCCAAAGGGCAGTGCAGAGAATTGATAATGCGTTGAACCTGCAATGAAGCAGAGGTATCTTCTGCAATTTTGTCTGATAGGGACATGCAGGAATGCCTCCTTGAGGTTCAAAGTGACTAGCCAAGCATTCTTGCCCAGCATGGGAAGAAGCTGCTGTAGTGTTAGCATCTTGAATTTTGGTACTTGCAGATAGGTGTTCAGAACTGAAAGATCCAGAATGGGTCTCCATGCTTTGTCCTTTCTTGGAACTAGGAAGAGTCTTGAGTAAAATCCTTGTCCTTGCTCCTGTGTAGGTACCTATTGAATGGCTCTCATGGTCATGAGAGCTGTAATTTGTTTTTGTGCCTCTGCCCATTGATTTGGTGACAGGTTTGACATTCCTGTGATCCTTGGTAAGGTATGAAAGTGGAATCTGTATCCTTGAGAGACAATGTTTAGAACCCATTTGCCTTTTGTGATGATGCGCCAGTTGTCTGCAAAAAATGCTAGTTTTCCTCCCAAGGGTGTTGCCAGGAGAGATTTGCTTGGTAGTTTGAGGATAGAGTCATTGTGTCTGCCTTCTGCTAGCTTGGGGCCTGTCTTCTCCTCCTTTCTGGGTAGCAGAACCCCACTGGCGAGGTTTGTAAGGGCCCTGTGACTGACCTCTGCCCCTTGGGCGTCTGTATTTGCCCCTCTGTGATCTATCTGAAGCTGGAAAGTACCAATTTTTTGTTGGCCAATTTCTGCGAGGGGGTTGTACCTGCAAGAAATCCTTGACCATTTGCATAGATTTAGCCTTATCCTCCATTTTCTTTAAAACCTCTTCTGCTTTGACACCAAATAATACATCCTGTTGTAAAGGTGTATCTAATAATTTTGCTTTAACATGGTCAGGGAGGGTTTGCTCTTTTAACCAAGCATGTCTACAAATGACAGAGCCAGTAACAGCTGCTCTACAGGAAGCTTCCAGTGAATCAAATCCGCATTGTAAAGTATGCTTGCCCACCTATTCAGCTGCATGCAACAGATCCTGCATTTCCTTGAATTCAGGCTGTTCTGAATATGTGCTCATTTTTTGTTTTAACTGAGACATCAGGAATTGTTGATATTTCAACATCTGAAACTGGCAATTTAATGCTCTCATAGCCAGAGTTGCAGAGGTGTATATTTTCTTTCCCCGTCTATCTAGGGCTCTGGAATCTCTTTCAGAGGGCACAGGATTTTTAGCCATAGAAGCTTTTGCTCCCTTAGGACCCTGGGATATGGTTTCTGGGTCAGCTACAGGATTTTTATAAAGGAATTTGTGTGAGTCAGGTACTCTGTAGTATCTGTCTGGTTTGGCTGGAGCAGGAGGTAGAGAGTCTGGATTTAAACTAGACTCCAAGTAGACATCATCCACAATATCTAAAACAGGAGGGATAGCAAGAGGTCTGTGCTGGGGTAATAAAAGGAACTCTCGGAGCCTTTTCTTAGAATCTGAGTAATCCTGGCCTTCCCAGTGGAAATGTTCCCTCATGGTATGTAATATTTCCCCAAAGGAGTAGTCTTCAGGGGGAGATGCTGAGGGAATACAGTCTTCAGCATCAGAATCCTCATAAGGTGGAAAAGTGTAATCCTGTTCCTCAGAAGAATGTGAGGAGAGAGAAACCTGCTCAGAGGATGCGTAATCCTCCCCTTGTCTTGGTCTTTTATCAGGGGGGGAATGGGAACACCTGATAAGGGTAATTAAATCTTCAGCCATCTTAAGCATCTGTTTCTTAGGCATGGGGTCTTGACCTGTAGACTGAAGAACAGTTTTCTTAAGTTTTAAAGGAGTTTTAAGCTTAGCATAAGATTTAATGGTGAGTGTAGTCGGTCTGAAGACACCTTCTGCAACCAAAGGTGTTTCCTCTGCACCGGTGTCTAATTCTGCTCCGGTGTCGGTAGATGGCTGCGTCGGTCTAGTAGACTCTGCTTGGGAGTCGGCAGCTGTCTGGGGTTCCAGCTCTGCGGTCATCAGGGGCTGCGTAGGCGCCTCACTGAAAACCGGAGAACTGGCGACAGGCCCAGCTGAGGCCTCGGGGTCTGGCTTATTCCTAGGCTGCTGTCCTTATCCTTGCATTTTTTATGAATTGCGGTTGTCGGCTGCTCCGACGGCATGATATAATTAAATTTCAAAACAGTGTAAGAAACTTCTCTGTGTGGAAGATTTTCAGTCCATATATTCCTAGTTAATCACTGTATATTAATCAGATCAGACAATAGTAGTAGAAGTAGCGAACGTAAACTCGTCAAGTCAAAAAGTAATAATAGAAAATATATAATTCTACAGCATTACTAAGTATTCGAAAGTAATCCATGCAAGGCAGGCAGTCTGTTTCCAGTCGAAAATCCTTTATTAAGTACACAGACAAGCGATCCAAGTAAAACAAAAATAGAGTAATAATTTCCTCACAAGCTTTCCAAATATATATATATATATATATATATATATATATATGCTTTTTATCAGGCATGGGAGTGGTTTATTGTGCTGTGAAACAAAGTGTTATTGGTACACATGTTAAATTCACATCCCTTCCCCCATCAGTGTGACATTCGAGCTGGTCCTGCCCTACCTAGTAGCTGTCATAATAATATATAGCCCTAATGTACTTAAATGGTACATCTTATTTAACCAAGTTATTAAGTCTGTAATTTTATACAAGGCAATATACTACATGGCTGGAAATATATCAACCTTAGTTCATTTTGCGATCAAAAATGATATATAAATATATACATATACATTTTGCGTGTAAAAATCAGTTTCTATTTTCATAACCTATTGTTAACAAAGATCGCTTTCGTCCTTCTAGACTTCTTCAGGTCTGTGTACAAGAACCCTAAAAACCTATATAATTGTATAATTAGTTAGTATTGTTATTACCATCATTTTGAATAAAGTGGAAAAAAGAGAACCAGAAAAAAGTAAAAAAATATATGTATGATGATGGAAACAAAATATACACTTAAATTTCAAATGATTTAAAATTGTATTTAAAACCAATTTGTAGAAAAAAATAAAATAAAATACACTTAGTCATGTAAACAATGTGGCAATTTTCTAAGTTCCAGTGCACTTTTAATTAAACAGTAGTAGTTTAGTCCAGGCTTTCTAAAAGAGTTCAGCTTTAATTGCCACATGAGTTTCTGTTTCTCCAGAATATTCGGGATGTCTCCTTCAAGATCGCCCATGTCTATGCGATCCAGGATCTGGAACTTAAAACCTGTGTGTCTTTTATGAAGAGAAAGGTGTTTGGCTAGTGCATTATTTTTACATCCAGAGCGGATTTCTGACAGATGACATGAAATCCTTCGCTTGAGTTTATTTACAGTCTTGCCCACATAGAATGCATCACATTCATTGCACTGTGCCCTGTAAATTACTTTTTTAGTGTTACAGTCACCCCCTGCACTGGTTTTAATGATCTTCTTTAAATAAGGGCAATAAAAACTATCACCTTGCTGTATAAATATACAAAATGTACAATTAGTTTCACATCTTTTAGTGCTTTTCTCACATGGTCTAGGTTTAAATTCAACAAAACTTCTAATATTCCTGGCCTTCCTTTGTTTGTTGTTTGTTTTTAGACCCACTACACTTTAGTGGGTTGTTTTGAGACTTCGGGGATACCACGGAGATTACTTGTTTTATATAATTAAATTTCCTACCAAAGTAATGCCGTGCGAAGTCAAAACGGCATTTGATAGTGCGTTTATTAAACCTAGTGCAAAACCGACAACCTGTGACGTCGTGGTCTGGGCCTAGGCAAGGAATACAATAGGAATGGAAGTCCTTATGAGATATTTGCTTCCCACAAGAAATACAATTGTTAACTTTTTCTGACATCGGACTGAGGCAAGAAAATGTTCCCCAACTGGGTACTTAGCTTTATTGAAGACTTCGGACTGAAGTTCAAATCGAAAATCTCAGGTGTCGGCCGACCGGCACTTGCGAACTGCTTCTGCTTCGGGCACCGCACAGCAAGAAAGACTGGAGAAATGGCATCGGATGCCTCTTATATACCCCTGGCGCACTGACATCAGGGAAGAAGCGACAGCAACCAACGCCGGACCAAGACTTTGGAATTCAGGCCGACTGCGGGACTGCCTGATGGCAGGATAACCCAAGTGTGATGACTGCAGCAGGGTAACACGAAGAACATCTGCAGAGGGAAACCCTGCCCTAGCCTTAGAAAATAGAGGTAGATGGTAATGCTTGGTAAAGGTATGGACAGAAGTCCAGGTGGCAGCTTCCAGGATGTCCCTGGTGGGAACTCCTCTGAGGAATGCTGTGGAAGTGGAGGCTGCCCTAGTGGAATGGGTTCAAATAGACTTGGGGGGGATCCCATGCAGTCTGTAGCAGAAATGTCTACAGTGTGATATCCATTTGGAAATGGTTTGTTTGAAAATGGGTTTCCCCTCTGCCCCTGGGGCAAAGCTGACAAGTAGTTGGTCTGTTTTCTTGATGGGTTTAGTATGGTCCAGATAGTATCTGAGCTGTCTGTGCATGTCTAGTGAGTGCAAAATTCTTTCTTCCTTGTTTTGAGGGTTAGAAAAGAAGGTGGATTGAGAGTTACATCAGATACCACCTTGGGCATAAAGGAGAGATTAGTCCTCAGGGAGACCCTGTCTGCATGGAAGATGATGAAGGGCTCAATGGCCATCACTGCCTGAAGTTCGGAAACCCTTCTGGCTGAGGTGATAGCTAGGAGAAAAGCAGTCTTCCAGGAGAGGTATCTTAGTTCTGCTAAAGCAGCAGGTTCGAAGGGTGGTAAAGTTAATTTTTCCAAAACATAATTCAGGTCCCAAGCTGAAGTGGGTTGCTTTCTGGGAGCTCTGTTATTAGAAGCCCCTCTGAGGAACTGTTTAATCAAAGGATGGGAGAACAGGGGCTGTTCTGTATCAAAATGAGCTGAAATGACTGAGGCGTGGATTTTAATACAGGAGAAGGAGAGGCCACTATTAAGTAGCTCTGCTAGGTAGTCCAGGATAAGAGGGATGGAAGGTTGTGAGGTACTGCCCCCTCTGGAATGGCTCCAGGAGCAGAATCTTTTCCATTTTCCTGCGTAAGTTTTCTGGTGCTGAGCCTTCTGGCATCTGTGATAATGTCTAGCACTTGTTTGCTTAACAGGGGCCCCTTGTTTGCCTTTAGAGTATTAGCCATGCTTATAGTTTGAGAGTCTGCAAGTCTGGGTGCAGCATTCCCCCCCACCCCACCCCCACCTGAGTTAAGAGGTCTGTGATCAGAGGAGGGTGCCTGGGAGGCTGTAAGGTCACGCTGCGCAGTAAGGGGTACCAGTGTTGTCTGGGCCAATCTGGAGCAATGAGGATGGCCTTTGGTCTCTCCTCCTGATGGTGCTGCGGTAGCGTTGTCGCCTCACAGTTAGACGTTGCCTATTCGATTCTCAGTTAGAGCGTCTTCTGTGTAGCGACATGCGTGAATGGGCGTTCCTTCATTGAAGGTTGTGCGTTAGGCCCGGCAAGCCAGTATGTAAAACTCTACTGCCAATCATTAGCGGACCGGAGTTCCGCTGTGGTGACCCCTAACCGGAAAAAGCTGAAAGACACAAACAAACAAACAAACCTTGGGAATGAGAGGCAGTGGAGGGAATGCATACACAAAGAGGGTGTTCCAGGGGAAGGTCAGGCATCCATCTTCCACACTAGGTGGTGATACTCCCTGGTACAGAATTTTTTCAGCTGATGGTTGAGATGCAAAGCAAAGAGATCCACCTCCAGAGTCGTCCACACCTGAGTGATTTGTAAAAAGATTTTTCTGTGGAGCTGCCATTTGTGGGGGTCCAGTAAGTTTCTGCTTAAGTGGTCTGCCAGGGTGTTGTTGATCCCTGGTAGGTATTGGGCTATCAGGTGTAGTCCCATGGAACAGGCTGTCAGCCAGAGGTTCATAGCTAGTGCCTCCCTGTTTGTTGATGTACCTCGTTGCTGTGGTGTTGTCTGTTTTGATAAAGAGAAGCCCTGGCTTGAGATGGGGTCTGAAGGATGCCACAGCCTTTTGTACTGCCATAATTTCCTTCTGGTTGATGTGTAAGGGAAGGTGCTAGGCATCCCAAAGACCTTGGGTGCACCTGCCTTTTAGGTGAGTGCTCCAAGCTATGTCTGAGGTGTCAGTGGTAATGGTCTGCCCAGTTGGGCGGAGGGTGAAGGAAAGACCCTTGTTCTGGGCACAGGCCTCTGCCCACCAGAGAAACTTGGCCCTTATACAGGGGACCAGAGGAAGAGAGGTTTCTAGTGGTTGAGGTGTCCCCTCAGATCAAACAGGCTTTAGGTGCCACTGAAGTTTCCTCGTGAAGCCTGGCCAGAGAAATTAGAAGGATGAGGATGCAAGATGCCATGTACCCCAAGGCTTTCAGGAACTTCCTTTCAGTGAGGTGACTTCTGGAAGCCAGCTGGGTAAAATAGAGAGGCAGGAAGCTCTGCTTTTCTGGGGATAGGAAGGCCATTTGGGATGCTGTGTACCCTAAGGAGGTTAGGAGGGTTTTGACAAGCAGGATGTCCTTGAAGAGCTTTTCTTTGCAATCTGCTGAATGAGGCAGTCGTCCAGATAAGGGTAAATTTGTATATTTTTCTGTCTGCAAAAGGCTATGGCTGGGGCTATGCATTTGGTAAATACCCTGGGAGCAGTAGATAAGCCAAAGGGTAGTGCAGAGAACTGAAAATGTTGTGAGCCTGCTCTGAAGCGAAGGAATTTCCTGCAGGATTCCCTTATGGGGATGGAGGTAGGCATCTTTCAGATCTAGGGTAACTAACCAGGCATTTTTTTTGTCAGCATAGGCAGAAGCTGCTGAAAAGTTAGCATTTTGAATTTGGGGACCACCAGAAAGGTGTTCAGAATGGATAGATCCAGGATGGGAAACCAAGTGCCCTTATTTCTGGGAACAAGGAATAGTCTGGAATAAAAGCCTTTGCCTGTTTGATCTGAGGGGACAGGTTCTACTGCCCCTTGGGATCTGAGAGTTTGGACTTGTTTCAATGCCTCTGCCCATTGATTTGGAGGTAAGTCTGGGTACCCTCTTAGAACTGGGAGTTAATTGAAGGAGAATTTGTATCCCTGAAAAATTATCTTTAAGACCCATTGGTCCTTTGTTACAGAAAGCCAATTTTCTTTGCAGAGGGAGTGCCTTCCTCCTAGTTTTTGGTGAGTGAAAAGAGGGCGGGGGGGGGAGTCATTGAGAGTTTTTGCCATAGAGTGATGGCTTAGAACTCCCTGCTTTTGGAGTGGAAGTGGTCCACTGCTTTGTTCTCTGCTGTCCCTGGGATAGGGATCTGGGTGGTCTGTCCCTGCCCCTGTCACCAGGTGCAGGAAAGGACTGGTGTTTTGAGGGGAAATTCCTGCTGAACCTAAGAGGTTGTACCTGAAGGAAATCTTTTACTGTTTGCTAGACTTTGCTTTGTCTTCCATCTTTTTAAGCACCTCTTCTGCTTTTACTCCAAACAAGTGGTCCTTATCCAAGGGTGCATCAAGTAATTTAGATTTGACATGATCAGGGAAAGGTTGTTCCTTCAACCATGCATGTCTCCAAATGACAGGTCCTGATACTGCTGCCCTGCTTGAAGCTTCTAGGACGTCACATCCACAGTGTAATGAGTGTTTAGCCACGTGACAAGTAGAGTGCAGTAAATCCGCTAACTCTTTCGAATTGGCACAGTCAGGAAAGGTTGAAAACTTTTGTTTTAATAGTTCCAAAGTTGGTTGTTGATATTTTAACATGTGGAACTGACAGTTGAGTGCTCTGATAGCTAAGGTTGCAGAAGTGGATACTTTTTTACCCAATCTGTCCAGAGCTCTGGAGTCCTTGTCAGAAGGAATAGGATTCTTTGCAGAAATAGCCTTAGCTCCTTTTGGTCCCTGTGTAATGGCCTCCGGGTCTGCAGCAGGATTTCTGTACAGGTATTTGTAAGAATCCAGTACTCTGTAATACCTGTCAGGTTTTCTGGGAGCAGGTGGGAGGGAGTCAGGAGTTAAGCTGGATTCAAGGAAGACATCATCAACCACCTCTAAGATTGGAGGGATGGCCAAGGGTCTGTGCTGGGGCAGATCTAGAAACTCTCTTAGTCTTTTCTTAGACTGAGGGAAGTCCTGGGATTCCCAGTGGAAATGTTCCCTGAGGTTGTGAAGGGTTTCCCCAGAGGAAAAATCTTCTGGTGGGGAGGCAGAAGGAATGGATTCCTCTGCATCTAAATCCTCATAAGCAGTCAGCGGTTGTTGTTCCTCATCAAAATATGAATAATCAGATTCCTCAGAATCCTGTTCTGTCAGTATTTCAGGAGAAAGGTCTCTTTTCCTTGTGGCCTGACTACCCCTAATAAGGGTGATAAGATCCTCCGCCATTTTGAGCATTCGAGCTTGGGGTGGTGCAGCAGGAGTAAAATAGTAGATAGAGGTAGTTTTCCTAGGAGTGGCCTTGCTTCTAGGCCTAAGAGTATCCATCGATTTGAGAGAAACAGTAGTCGTTTTTTGTCTAGATTCGGTAGTGCGAAAAATCTCCTCAGAAGCTGGTGCCTGCATTGCGGCTCCGGACCCAACCAAGGTAGAGACAACCAAAGGCTCGGAAGAAAAAGAAGATTTCTGCGGCATATCGGACTCTGAAAGGGTCTCAGTAGAGGCCTGAAAAGGTATCTAATCGGGCATCTGGGGCTGCAAAGGTGCCTTACTGAATTCCAGAGAACTGACAACCTGCTTAGCAGTAAAGTCATTGGAAGGCTTAGCCTTGTGTGGTCTGTCTCTATCTTTATCCTTACATTTTTTCAGAATGTCTACAGATTGTTGGCTGAAGGACACCATTTTGGAAAGCGAAGACGGAAGACGAAAATAACTGGCTACAGTAAGAGCTCTACGACGAATGGTTCTCGCATTAAAGAGGGCACAGAACCGGCAAGGGGGGATCTCGTTGTCAGGCCTAAATAAGTGATGCAGTATGAATGGAAGTCTCGGTGTGGTATTTGCTTTCCACAGGCGAGACAATTGTTAACTTTTTCAGACATCAGTTAGTGCAAGAAAAAAGGATCCCCAACGGGGTACTTAGCTTTAGACATTTTCAGCTGTAATTCAAACTCTGGTAGCGACTGACAGGCACACTTGCAAACTGCTTCTGCTATGGGCTCCATGACAAGAAAGACTGATGTAATGGCATCAACTGCCTTCCTTTATAGCACTGACAACATGACGTCAGGCAGCAAGCAACAGCAGCCAAAGCAGAAAAACTTTGACTCTGGTATTCGGGCCAGCCGAGGGCTAACACAGGTGATGACTGCAACAGTGAAACACGAAGAACATCTAACTGACATCTCATACTACACATTTTTCACAGTTCTCCACGAACAATGAATACTCCAAATGCATTTCATCCACAGTTCTCAAAAAAAAAAAAAGACACATTTGCAACATTTGAGTGCCACAGTAACTGCTTTAATAATGTAAGTCATTAAATAAATCTGTCATGCTGTCTCATAAAATGTAAAACACTGAGCAAAATATTTTCTGAAACACTACTGATAAGCATAGCCAAATAATCCAAGTATCACTCCAAGGCAATTCTTTCATACGCTACAAATCACACTTAAACTCCACCATTCAAACACCAAAGTACTGCTTCCAAGCAACAAAATGAAAGACCCATTTTAAAGCCAAAGCTCTACCAAGCAGCAGGGAAATGCTTATCTGCCTCCTTACAGGCTCTGTTGCAGTGTACAGAGGGTCTGGAATGCTAAACATACACAGTGTTGTGCAGAGTGCAATATCAAACAATAAGAGAGCAACCACAGTTCCAAACATTAGTATCCGCTGAAGAAGTCCATCAGATGCTCAGATGGAAAAATTAAAGTGTAACATTAAATTAACATATTAGTTCATATAATAATAAGTTATCAAATGGACACTGATGTCTGTTTTGTACAGGAAAGGCATATGCTAGCAACAAAACTTGATGAATATAAATGCAACTGCCTTCCACACATTTTTACAGCTGATAATTTTACCAGTAAAATAGTGTGGCAATCCTGATCAACAAGAATTACCTTTCTTTTTTTTAATTACTCAAGTTAAGAAAAGATTCAGATGTGAGATTTATTATGACTAAGTATAGTAGCTCTATCCTTGCTAGACCACTAGCAATAGTTTACAATGTGCTTATAACTAATCCTTTTTAAGAGTTCCTCGTGATCCATTACTAACAGGGACACTGCTTTACAGTGCTAAAAAATGAAATTATACGTTCAAGAGATTTAATGCAGAGATAATGTAATTTCTGTTTTTACCATTATTTAAGTACAATTTTCTAGTGCATTATACATAAATTTGGGATTTACCAGTGTTTTACCAGAAAAATGAAAAATCAGGATCCCTGATTATTACTTTCTGGTAGTCATGTCTAAAATTTGGCCAGGGACTGGAACTTAACTTTGCAGTCTGAGAACAATAGGCAATGTACAGTGTTAAATGCACTTAAAGGGCATAAAAGGCAAAACAGAAAGATTGTTTGTCTCCCCACTGTCAAGAGGCTGAGGTAATACAAAGGAAAGCACTCCATGATAAACAAACTGTGATTTCTATGTAGGGAAAGCTTAGAGAAAAAAAGACGTAACTAAGATAAGTCAACAGTCATTCTTAATACACTAAGCTCATAGTCATAACCAAAGAGGTAACCTTAGACATTTAAATATTTGAAAGCATTTCCATTAGAAATAAAGCAATTGTACTGGGTTGAACTGTAATGTGTCAAGTTTCAAAACCATTATCAAAAAAGAAAACTGCTTATTCTGTAACTATACTACAAAAGAAAACATTTTGTTTCTGTTCATTTTTGAAAGGTGTATTTGACAGAGTTTCTACATGAGAGTTATATTGATCCATCCATCCCATCCAACCATCCATCCAGAACCCCTTTTCCCATTCCTGCACATGGAGTCGGAGTGTCACTTCATAATGACAATCATCCAGAGACAAGGTAAACACTGTTGGGTGGCTAGCCCTGCCTCCATTCTTCCATACCACATACTTGCATATGCACTCACGTCTATGGCCAATTTAGAATGCCCAATCCACCTACTACAAGTCTTTGGAATGTGGGAGGAAACTGGAGCACCTGGAGGAAACCCACACAAACACAGAGAAGACATGCAGACTCTGCACCGAAGGCACCCCATCCAAGAATCGAACTAGAGAACTTCTTGCTCTGAGGCAACAATGCTATCCAATGTGCCACTATCAGTATCAAATTTGTATCTGTGTGACTTTGGGATAGAAAGTTTGGGGTAAAGGTATACACAGCAGTTAAAACACTGAGCTTTATAATGGGCATTTAGTATTAGGAAAATCAGAGATAAAGAGAAGAATATTTTCAGAAAAGGAGAGGTCTGACATCATATTACACTACTTAGCACTAACTATTCAGATTCACCCTATTACAATAAAGTAACTTGCAATGGTGCAGTGGTTAGCATTGCCACCTCACAGCACGAGGTTCTCCGGTTCGATCCTCGGCTGGGGTGCCTTCTGTGTGGAGTCTGCATGTCCTCCCTGTGGTCGCGTGGGTTTCCTCCAGGTGCTCCGGTTTCCTCCCACATCCCAAAGACATGCTGTAGGTGGATTGAACACACTAAATTGGCCCTAGGCATGAGTGCGTGCATGTGTGTGCCTTCTGTGGAATGTTGGGCTGGGCTGGCAACTCAACACCATAAAACTCCATTGCCAATCATGAGTGGACAGGTGATCCTCTGTGGCGACCCCTAACCGGGAAAAGCCGAAAGAAGAAGACAATAAAGTAACTTGTAATCCAGCAGTACCTATCCTCAGCATCTGCCCACATGACAATATTAGAAACCTAGTTAGAAGTGCAAATAAAGGGCTGTACTGCAAATCATCCAATAAAGTATACAATTCACTGATGCGCCAGCGTCTGTATCAAATTTGCCTCTAAACATAAAGAAAACAGAATGGCAGGATACTGCTATCTGATAAAAATGTCATCATTTTACTACGTACTCAGTAGCTAATAGCAATCTTACTTTGTTTCTGTATAAATGTCACAGTTGGCACTATTCAGACATACAAGACTAAAAGCAGTTTATAACGTACCATTATTCATACTGCAGAACACTCACTGCCTAGCAGAACTCACTGCTGGTTCACTCAGAATTGTCTCTCTCAGTGTTATTCAGCAGTCATTTTGCACACCTACTCTTCAAAAAAAAGTACTTTAGCAACAATCCTGTATTTACTGCCACCAGATGGTGCAAGAGGTAAGATACCAGTCTTTGATGTTAGAGCTATCAGAAGGCCGTGGGTTCTATCTCATGTAGATTTATATTCAAAAACAAGTGGTGCAAGGCAAAATAAGACTTGTTCCATATTCTTTAAGTACTCAAGCTGAGTAGTAATATTCTCCTAGCTAATGTAAATACGATCTCAAATTTGCTTTTAAAAGAGTAACGGGCTCAGAAGTATCTACCTAACTACCACATCTAAAATAATGGCTTTAATGCGTTTCTGTGACATGCAGTGATGAAAAATGGCCTGCTTATACATGGGATTTCTTTTCCTGATAACCAACAGCTGAATATGATGTTTTGTGCAGTTCTTCAGTTATAAAATACCGCTAGTATCCAAGCCAGAGTATGAGTGTGTGTGTGTGTGTGTGTGTGTGTGTGTGTGTGTGTGTGTGTGTGTGTGTGTGTGTGTGGTGTGCTCACATGGGTGTGCATGCATGTGTGTCTGTCTATCTGACTGTGCATGTTTGAGCATGAGTGTCTGAATGCACTGCCCTGATAAAAGTAGTAAAATAATCAGAAGGACTGTTTTTGGTTTTCTTTATCCTTGTTTATTTCTTCCACTGCTTATACCTTCTACTCATTCATTTGTTTTGATACAAGGGCTCATTTTCTAAAAATATTACCAAACTTTAAGGCACGTGTCATCATTTCCTGAAATCTTGTACAAAGGAGACTCAGTGCTTTGAACATAGCTTTGTGCTTAGAATTTACTTTTGTTAATGATTGCTTACAGAATAGGTGAAATGTACACATCACCTTATTAGAGACTGAACATTTTCCAACAGGATGTTAATGAATATATACAACCCAGTAAAAAACAAGTCTGCTGCTTAACAGCAACCTATTAACTGTCATGATGCCTAGACAGATAAAAAGCAAAGGCTAACATTTTTTATGCTCACTAAATATGGCTTTGTTGTTCCTCATTATGTGTGGCTTTTGTTTAGTGCAATGGAAAAATAAAGTGAAAGGTTATGCAATTCTGTGCGTGTGAGTGTGTGTGTGTGTGTGTGTGTGTGTGTGTGTGTGTGTGTGTGTGTGTGTGTGTGTGCGTGTGTGTGTGTGTGTGTGTGAGACAGAAACAGAGAAAATGAGTGTACTAAAAAGGGAAAGAGGCTGAGACAGAGACAGAAAGAAAGAGGATATCTCTTAACTTTCATAGGTTCATAGGTTCATAGGTTAGTACTAAGCTAACTGCCCTTACTGAGCATTTTAAGCCTCCCATTTATCCCTAGAGAGACTCAAACCCTGCACCCCTTGTTTTGTAAGGCAAACACACACCCATAACCCACCCTCTCCCCCCCATAATAAGTAGTTGGTAGCTGGCTAACTGCCCTTTTTTTTTTTTAAGCAGCCACCCCACCCATGTGAGAATCAACCAAACCTTGCTGTTTGTGATAAGAGATAAGCACCTTAACCATCATGTCATCCTCCCACCCCTCAAGATGCTTAGTATGAAACTCTAATGTCTGGCATTATTGACTGACTGTACTCCTCAAATGTTTACCAGAAATTTAAAAATGTACAAGGCGGGACAGAGCAAAACTATGTGGCAAAATCAAGGATGTTCTGCAAAAATCAGGGACAGTTGAAAGAATGTGGTGGGGAGCTGCTGCAATGTCTTGCATTGTATGATTTTTTTTTTTTTTTTTTTTTTACTTCATTTATTTGATCACAGTGGCATCCGCTGTGGTGCAGCAGCAGAGTTGTTTCCACACAGCAAGAGGTTCTCCCGTTCGATTCTCGGCTGGAGTGTGGGGAGTGCCTTCTGTGTGGAGTCTGCATGTCCTCCCCGCGGTTGGGTGGGCATTCGAAAGACATGTGTAAATGGGCGTGCCTTTGCTGAAGGTTGAACATCGAGCTGGCACCTCAGCGTTTGTGAAAATCTACTGCCAATCATTAGCGGACCGGATTTCCGCTGTGGCGAAACCTAACCAGGAAAAGCTGAAAGACAACAACAACAACTTCATTTATTTGATCACAATGAGACACTTGAGATGATTTCAGCCAGTAAAGTGTCTGCAACTGCTGGCTACACGTGTGTGTGTGTGTGTGTGTGTGTGTGTGTGTGTGTGTGTGTGTGTGTGTGTGTGTATATATATATATATATATATATGTGTGTGTGTATGTGTGTGTGTTTTTGTTTCTATGAATATGAGTGTGAGTCTGTCTACGCTTCTGAATAAGTGCTTTTTCTGTAAGTTTGTGTTTGCAGACATTAAATACTTATATAACTTATATTCTGGATGTAAAACAGTTCTTCTAACAGCAATTAATATTCTGGATGTAAAATAGTTCCTCCAAGAATTACATATGCTACGGCAAGTTTTTAACATTTGGCAGAGGAACTATTTTAGATCAAAAATATAAACAAGTATAGAGTAAAAAAAAAAAAAGAAACAATTTAACAGACAGCCCACTCTCTAAGTGTAATAGCACCCTCTACAGTGGATGTTATAAGAGAAATAATGCCCTCCCAGGCAGGTTATTTCCCTGATAGCACCCACCCTCTCAGGCATTACTGTTTGCTTATTAGATTACATGAAAAAATGTGGTATCTTAAGAAGAACGTCAGTTATAATATAGAATCCAAAACTGGTGTTTAACTGGACAACCAAAAATATCAGCTGCTGCAAAACAATATAAAGTACAGGCTAGATTTACATTTAATGGATGTAAGGGCAGGGCAACGTCAATGCTGTTCCGTTATACTTGTTACCCAGCATCCCATGCATACCTCTCAACTGTCCAGATTTTTGCAGCATGTTCAGATTTTTGCCTTATATTTTTGATCTGTTTCTCCTAATGTGTGGATTTCTGGCAAATCACTGGCTAATCATCAAAACTCAAGTGAGAAAGTAATGACAGACATTTGAGTTTCAGACTTCTTATCCTTCAGATATCTCAAGCTAAAGCAAAACCTGTTGTTCTAACACCTTCCTAAGTCTGTAAGTGCAATATTTAAAAAGTGTCTCTATTTTTGGGCCTTTGTCCCCCCCCCCCATTATTTGTGGCTTTGTCCAGATTTCTTGCTCAAAGAGGTTGAGAGATATGATCCCATGATATTAAAGGCCACAGTGATAAATCTTATATATCAAAAACCCAGTACAAACTAAGGTTACTTTACACCATTCACTGACTAATGTATTCATTTCTTTGTTTGTTTCTTTGTTTGCTTATTTATACTTTGTTAGGGTTGCCCAAATGGGTTGTGGCCTACTTTCAATGGAAACTTGATGAGAAAAGCTCAACAACTAAAGTATAAAAAACAAAACATATAAAAATGACACACATTTGAGAGTAGTTATAGTGCTCCCTTGCAGTTTAATACACATCATGGCATTTTGTAACTAAAGTGCCACAACATATTTTCTACTTCATCTTACCAAAACTGTGTGGATGGTTTCAAATAAAAAAGTTTCATTACTTCTTCATTAAGAATACACTCATGGCCAAGATGGCAAGCAGTTAGCAGCACAAGAAATTTGCTCTGCTTCTCTTATACATTTTTGACAGGATTAAATTGTCAGTTTCATTAAAAAAATTAAAAAAGCTGAATTGTTGTGCTGGAAAATTCTTGGAACATTTTGGTGGAAAAATAATATATTTATCAAATATTCTCATGTCAAAACTTTAAATAAAAGGTCTACCAAAGGTAGATGAATCACTCTAAGGCAGTTTCACAAGAAAATGCAGTGAAGAAAGAGTTGCAATCTATTCTTTGCAGTATACAACACCTATCCTTAAAACTGGACTCCAAACTTGTCAAAGTAAATGACTGTACAAAGAAGACTGAATTAATCAAGGAAGTAGTTAAACAACAGAAACTCCAAATATCTGCGATGGAAGACTCTATAACTGACAAAGACAGCAGACTTACAGAAGGAGAACATAACACTGATTTTATTCTTCAACAAAACAACAAGTTTTTGAAAAAAAAGTGATGACTTAGAAAATAGGGTGAGAAGGAACAACATCTGGATTTATGGAGTCCCTGAGCAACAAGCAGAAGGAGATAACATAGTAAACATTTTATCCTCTTGTATTCCAAAAATATTAAACCTCCCAGAAGCCCTGTCATATGGCATAATAGATCTTTGTCTGTAGTGACCCCAAGCAAAAACATTTCAAATCCAAGTTTTATAATAGTCAAATTTATTTCTAGCTAAGACAAGGATTTAATTTTGAAAACAGCCTGGTCTGCACCACCCATAAAGCTTGTTAATTCTCTCATTATATTTGACAACGCTACTCCCCTCTGGTGGTGTCAAAAAGGAAAGCTTGTATTCCCTTGTTAAAATTACTAACGAAAACTGGAATAAAAACTAACTTAATTTACCCTGCAAAACTAAGATTATTCTTGCCTGATGGAAAAAAAACATTTGATTCCCTAGAAGATGCAGTTTCCTCCATCCAGATAAATAATTTATGCAAGTCCACTGATGATATGGACTTGAGTGTATCATTAAAAAGACAGGTTACAAGGAATAATTGGGCAGTTAAAGAGAACAAAAAAAGCTCAGACACAAATAAACCTATTTTTTAGCTGTTTATATTTATTTTGTCCTAAAGTAGTCTGTTTCTGAAACACCTTTTAAATGAAACTCACCTAAAGGTAATACTTTTCTGTTATCCTTATAATAATTTTAATTTACAAGTATTAGTTTCCTTTTTACTGTAATACTGCTGTTTTTTTTTTCACTAGGCAAAGTATATAGCAATAAGTTATTTTAACTATACTATTATGAATCCAAAGGGAAATACTAAAGTTAAACAGTTTTAATTTTTATTTCTTTTCTTTTCCTTTCTGTCCTCTCACCCCTCCCTTTTCAATAATAAATTAGTAACTGAGTAACTTTAATAGTATGGGTCTGGTCTGGGACTGGTTTGACTGTTGGGAAATGTATATGTGAAGATTGGAATGTAAAATCTCTATACAGTTTTATTATTTATTTAGCAATATTTTTACACATAGTGCTACTGATGGTGGGGGATATAGCTAAAATGTGTGCACTGATATGTTTCTATTCTCCTTTTTCTTTCCAGAGATGTTACCAATGTTGTTTAGCTTTCTCTTGCTTATTTGCTGCTAAAAAAAAGTATTTGTAGTTAAAACACAGCTTGCAGAAAATGACTGCAAGCCACTTGTACTTAAAGATTTTCTTTTCAGCATATTTTCCCACCGTATTACCTGAGAAGAGTTTGGCGAATGTTTTCTGCTTGGCTTGAGCTTCTGTGTGTCTTTACGTCACCCTGAATCCATATTGAACAGTTTGTAAGAGAGTGAGGATGTGCTTCACAACCTTTAACCCCTCAGAAGCAAGAAGCAAACAGAATACAGAAACAGAATGCTAAAGCAGACTTTTTAGAGGATCTAGATTTTGAAATGGCATTTTTCTTGTATTAAAGAGAAACTATAAGTAGTACAATTTAATATAATAGTAATTTTATTATAATTCTGAACCATTCATTTTAGTTCTATGGTCCTGGAATGTCTGCTTCAAAAACTGAAGGAGGGAACAAGTAACATGATGCACAAAGGGTACACATTTGATGTGGGGCACATAAAGGAGTTTTTTTTTTTTTAAGTCTCAAACACAATACAAAAGTCTATGCATAATAGTTACTGATAATTAATGTTAAATATTTATAATATTATTATTGAGTATCCTATTCCATCTGCAGGTGGTACAATAAATACCATAAATGTAATCCTGCAGTTTCTTATGAGTATTATACCTAGATGAAAGCATTTGTCCATATTAGGTAATGTTGTAGCACTACTTTATTAGCAAGAGGACTCAAATATGTGTCTTGTATATGGAAATAATGGAAATAACATAATCTGAATCACATACAACTTCATTAAAATATGTCACATTTCTGTATGAAATACAGATGACAGCAGTTTGCTTTATATTTCAGTCTTGTTAGATAATGATCATGAATGTAAATAGTCAACATTTATGTATACTGATATTCACAAACTTATAGACTGTGTGAGAGATTAGATTACTGTTTGCAACCAATTATGAGGATATTGTAGTGAATGTGGTGAGAATGTAGGTACATTTTTATACAGGCAAAATGTCAGTATAGGTACTGGTTTATAACCCTATTTACAAAGTATAATAAGTACAAGCAAACTGTTTGTTATACAATGTTGCACATATAGTACACAAGTCTAGGTCAATTACAAGCACATGTACCCTAAAATGACATTATTTACTCGTGACACAGAGTTTCTTAATTCATATAAATATTTCAAGTATTAAGAATGGTATGAGTATTTCGTCAAAATAATAATATGTAAATAATTGTTAGATATAAATACATGGTAGTTATAATTGAATAGTTATTCAAAGTTCTTATATTCGATAGGTCTTATAATATATTAAGCTTGTTGTTTATCCCTTTTGTTTGTTTACTAGTAATATAACACCTACTTAAGAGTGAAAAATGTCATATGGTAATTTCAGTTTATATACATAGAAGTAGTAGCAACAATGTGATTGGCAGCGACACAGTGTTGTTAGCAAGCAGTTTGTATAAACTTTTCATCAAGCCTGGTATTCTTTATTCCATGTTGGAGGTTACAATTTTTTTAATTTTGATTTTTTACATCATTTTTATTGTGTTTGTTCATAACAAGTTGTTCATATGTTAGCTTAATGCTTAATGCACTAAATCATTGCATAGTAGTTTTTAAATCTTATGTGCCAATAGATGTCAGCATATAAGTGTATTTCATTAAATATTAATGTGTTAAATAACCCATTAAAGAGAAGCAGTTTAAATAAGTATTAAACTGCATAAAGCATTGTTTTTTTTTTTACAGGAAACTCATTTAGTGACTGAAGATTTAAGTAGGTTGATGTTAAAAGACTATTCACTTTTAGTTGATTCATAGCTTGGTTCGAAAAGAAGAGGTATTCTCATTCTCTGGAAAAAAGTGTTATGTCTACCTAAATAGTGGATTCTTTTTTTGATAAGAATGGTATGCTGGGATTGGTGGTAACAGAAACTGATAAAAATATTACACTCTTATTAATACTTATTGGATTACTATAATTGGTGCTAAAACAGTTAAGAAATAGTTAGATATTATAACACTGTACTCTAAAGAAGAAATTATGATAGCTAGTGATTTAAATGCATTTTATCAGACAATGACACAACAAATGTTAAATAAATGAGGCTATCTTCGGTAGAAAAACATTTAAACCATTATGTTAATACAATGACTATAAGAGATATATCAGATTTAAAACTAGCTTGTTCTTTAAAATATACTCACTATTCTTTTAGATTTGGGACTCAAACCAATATTGATAAAGTTTTGGTATCCAATGCATTACACTCCAGAATAGAGGATGTACTGATAGCTTCATATCCCTTATCTGACCATAATGCTGTTACATTTAACTTAACTTTAAGTTCAAATAATTCAATTTTTAGCCAAAGACTCCCAGCATATATAAGTAAAATAAAACAATTTACTGCATGTTTTCTTAAAGAGATACATTAATTTATAGATTTAATAATAATGGTGAGGTCACTGATGTCATACTATGTGACACGTTAAAAGTTTACTTACATGGTAAAGATAAAAACTGGTATATATGTAAAAGAAAGGAATGGGATAAAGAGTTAAATGCTCTCCAAGCTGAATTTGATAAATTAAAATTAAGCCTTAAACCCAATGATAAAGCTGCAAATACACAGTTGAAAAATCTAAATCAGAAATATCTAGAAATTTTACACCATAACATTCCATTAATCTAGAAAAAAATAAATTACAGTCGTACTCAATAAACCCGAAGGGCCTCCATAATAGCTATTAGATAAAAAAAACATGAAAAAAATAAATCATATTACGGAGATTGTTTATAAAAAGGAAATAAATCAATCAAAATAACAGATTTGAAATATATATATTAAAAGTTTTAGCAAATATTATAAAGAAGTTAATAAAACAAAATCAAACCTGAGTAACAGCAACGTAATGAATAGGTTCTTTTAAAAAGAAAACATACATAATAAACTAACCAAAGAACAGAAAAAGAGGACAGATAAGTCTTTCACCTTTAAAGAATTAAAAGACCAAATTAATTAAAAATCTTAAAACTAATAAAGCACCAGGAATGGATGGGATAATTCCTGAGCTGTATAAACTTTTACCTGATAATATCTTACAAATTTTACTAAATATTTTTGCTGAAGTTATGAATACCTCTGTGAAGATATTCTCTTATTACACCCATTTTAAAATCAAATAAAGACCCTGCTCTATGTTCTTCTTATTGACCTATATTACTCTTAAATGTATACTACAAGATTTTCATGTCTACATTAGCAAAAAGATTAAATCAAATACTCACTGGTTTAGTAAATGAAGATCAAACTGGGTTTACAATCAATAGGAAAGTTCAAGATAATATGACTCATTTATTTGATTGATATGGCAAACAAAAATAAATAAGAGTTATTAATAATAAACTTAAATATGGATAAAGCTTTTGACTCTGTGAAGTGGCCATACTTGTTCAGACTATTTAATGAATATAATTTTTTCCACTGATTCATGAAGTTAATTGCAAAACTTTATGATAATTAAATATCTTTTGTCAAAATTGGCATGATAATTAAATATCTTTTGTCAAAATTGGCTCCTTTATATCCAGCCCATTTGATATCATAAAACATGCCAAACTGGGATGCCCTTCACCCCTTTGTTATTTACACTTATTATACAGCCATTTGCTAATTATAAAAGATCTAATATAAACATTAAAGGTTTTAAAATAAATGAAGAATAAATTTTCTTCTAAAATTCATCTTTTTGCTGATGACATTCTGCTCGTTAGTGGTAATACTGAACTCTTGTTGGATCATATAGTTAGTTCTATGGATTACTTTGAAAATATTTCAGGTCTGAAATTTAGTCGCAATAAAACAAAAACCTTACTTACAAATAAGGAAATAACCATCAAGTTCTTACAAAAATTTTACATGTGACAATTCGCAGTTAAAATACTTAGGAACTGCTAGTGAGACCAATGATAAAAATATATAAATTTTGGTAAACTACCATAATCTAATTGACACAATAAATTAACAGATAATTGGAATAAACTATTTTTCACATTTGAGGATAGACTTACTTTGACCAAAATGATAATTTTATCTAAAATCGTATTCCTTAGTCAGTCATTAACTCCCCCTTCTAAAAATGTTTAAAAAATAAACTCTATTCTACTAAAGTTTTTATTCTACCCAAAAAAAGCAAGAATCTCCTTAGACTGGTACACCCAAAGCTTGGAGGAGGGAGGTATTAGATTCCCTAATATAGACTTCTATACTAAGTCTGTAATTATTAAAGTAATACCCCTGTGGCTTGACTCCTCGTATGTTTCTTGTTGGAAATCAATACACAAAAGTATAATAATAGATAACAATAAATCTGTATTAGAATCTTATACACATTTGAAGATCAATACCTTTTTTGGGTTTTAAAAGACTATATATTAAATGAAAGATATAAGTTTACTCTCTATCCCTTCATAAATCAAGTTCTATTAATCCTTAAGATATTTATGAATCTGAATTATCTAATGAAAGAACTACTAATATTATTATTTCCTACGGCATTCACAAATGTATCTTTTAATACAAGGAGAATGTTTGATTTAAAGAATAGTAACTTAATTTATTGGCATCAGTTTCTGAATGGGAAGAGAGTACACTCAGCTGATTATTTGATAGCTAAATACAGTCTAAAAAAATAGTTGGCTAGATATACAAACATGTAAGGAATATATTCAAGACAAAATTAAAGTATCTTTCGACACAAAAACTAAAACTATTAAAAAAAATTCTAGACTTATTTTCTACTACAAATAATAATCCATCAAAAGGTAAGTCATACTTATCAATCATATATAACATTATTAGAATTGCATTTGTTCCCCCTGAATTATCATTTTGGAATTACTCAATAAAAATAAATAAAGAAGAATTTTCTGAGAAAAGTAAAAAAATATATCCTTAAAATCTGCAGGAAAATCAACCTCCTCACTATACTGGAAAATATATACATGGAAAATTATACACAGTTTTTCTAACACCCCACAAAATTGATGTTATATATATAAATCTGAAAGAAAAGAAAATGCTGGAGATGCAATGAAGTTCTTGATGCAAATTGGGTTCATGTGATCATGGAATGTGACATATTGTCATCTTTTTGGGCTGATTTTAGAAGCTTTTGCCAAGCATTGTGGTCAGACAATTGTACTATTACAGATTCCTTAACTTTGTTCAATGCCCCAATCCCAGACATTATTCTGGTATTGCAAATGCCTCTTCTTTGGTCTGTCCTAGCTATTGCTAGGAAAGTTATAACTAAAAACTGGAAATGCAAAACTACTCTCTCTTTTACTAGTGAATTTATTTGTCCAGCAAAATCTGTTTGTAAAAATGAATTATCAATTATAAAAATAAGAACTAGAAATGTAACTCATCAATACATGTCCTGGCTAAAACTTAATGATCTATTAGAAAAGTACTAATGGCTTTGTGTATTTAATATTCTCGTTATGGACTTTTGTATACAGCTTTGTTTTACCTCATTACAAATTACTGAAATATTGTTGGACTACGAAAAATCAAATAAAAACATTAATACATATATATATATATATATATATATACGCTCACATAATTTTACTTAATTCCTCACTGATATCAGCTGAGAGGTAGCTTTTGGATGCATCCGTACACTTTAATGGATATGGAGCCATGCATGCATTGTAGTACATCCATTAAAGTCTATGGACACACTTGCACATACTCCATTAGTGATATTACCAAGTATAAAGTTCATTGAACCTTTTGGTGATGTCACATAGGGAAATTTACTTTCGTCACAAAGAGTATACTTTTAAAATTGCTATTGTAAAATAGTTTCCAACAGAAAAATACATGATGGTGCTGGAGGCACCACATGCTATAGTAAAAGTGAAATAAAAAAATAATGGTATTATCTGATACAACTTTGTATATTAAACACATTGAGTGCAATGTGAGTAATACAAGATACAATGCAGCTATTTCTGACATATTTTAAAACATTTATTGTTCATTCAGGATTTTATATGGATGAGTGCTTTGCACAGTATGACACACTCACTGATACTTATTTAATTTTGTATTAGAAAATCTTAGTATATAGTTATACATGCATATGAAAAGGTGATATTAGAAGCTGAGAAGAAAATTTTGAACTGTGTGATTTTGGAATACAAAGTTTGGTGTAAGGATTTGCACAGAGATAAAAACATTTTTTAAAACACCTTTATTTAATTATCACTAGTGATATAGGCAAATTTACATTTATACAAACATAATCAAACTGTATTAACAAACATTATACTTCACACATATTAATGGGCATTTAGCATTAGGAAAATCCGCGATAATGAAGAAATTTTTCAGAAAAGAAGGAGATGGCTGGTGTGATATCAAACTATTTATTGAGCACTAACTATTCAAATTCACCCTATTACAATAAAGTAACTTGCAGTCCAGTACCTATCCTCAGCATCTGCCCACATGACAATATTAAAAACCTGGTCAGAAGTGCAAATAAAGCTCAATGATTTTGTTGAATTCCTTTAAATGTTATTTAATGACCTTCCAGTATTGACTAAGCAACAATAATGCCCAAGAGGGTGTGTGTTATTGTGGAAATAATGCCAGCCCAGGGGTGTTCTGAGGCCCAACACATTTTACATCCAAAATATAGCACTTTAAAAAATATCTAGGAATTTACTTTATTTTTGGTCCCTTCCTCCTAAACATCTGGTTTGTTACTGGTCATTGGAGATTGAAGTTACTAAATAATGACATAACATTTGAGTTTCAGACTTTTATTTCCTTTAGGAAATTCATGCTAACATAAATCCTTTTATTTAAGCAAGTCTGTAATTTTATAAGAGCAATAATTAAAATATTTTCCTATTTATGAGTCTTTGTTCCTCCTTTATTTTAGGCTTTATCCATATGTCTTCAGCTGAAAGGTCCAGAGGTATGCAAAGCTTTTTACTGCTGCTACTGCCAGTGGTCAATCTCACTCACTTACTCTCTCTCTCTCTCTCTCTCTCACACACACACACACACACACACACACACACACACACACACACACACACACACACACACACACACACACACACACACACACACACACACACACACACACACACACAAACACACACATACATACATACACACATTCTCTTGTGCTTTTAAGTATACATTCACTCACACACGCAGACAGAAACATCAACAGACATGCACGCATGCACGCGCACACAGACACACACTTTTTTCTGTTTCATTTATTTTTTTACACTGGCTAAACAGCAAAAGCACTGCTTAGTGAGTGTAAAATAATAGCTTGATCGATCTTTCTCTCACTCTCATACACGCATACACTCTCAGACGCAGACTAAACACACTCACACACTTTTTTTTTATTTTAACATTTTCCTTTTTTATTTTACACTCACTAAACAGCAGAAGCGCTACTTAGTGAGTGCAAAATAATGGCAGCTGTTCCACGGTAGCTTGATATGCTGTCGTAAGGTGGTGGAATCGTTTTTCAGTGGGCATTAACGGTAGATTAACATCCTGCTGGAGAACGTTCATTCTCCAATCAGGGTACGATCTACATGTTGCCCATTCTCTAAGGCTCAAATAAATAAGTAGTAAAAAGTATCAAATCATTTGCAGAAGTGCCTAAAAGTTGCTGTACTTCACCTTCAAAAAGATAAACGGAATGCTTAATACTCGAAATGATAGCAAAAGCAATTGAAAAATGAATGCACACTTTTACTCAATGTTACCTGTAGCATACATAAAATTATCCCTCAGGAGCAAGATGCATAACACTAGTCACCACAGTTATGTTTGTATAACAATGACAAGAAACACTATAACAGCATAAAACTCAAAGACAATGGAACATGGATGTGATGTAATACCTTTTACTGGACCAACATAGTTTTTTTGCAATTACCCAAGCTTTTGGGCTAGCAAGTGCCTTTCATTGGGAGTTAAATTCCTGATGTTAGGTACAGTGTGTACATACCCACTTATGCCTAGAAAGTGCTGCAAATCATTTCTTTCTTTCTTATTGGGTAAAAAAGACACCTGAAAATGCCAGCCTGGAGAGAAGACACCTTGGACACAGACAAAGTGTGTATTTGCATGTGTGCTTTGTGCATGTGCGTGTGTGTGTGTGTGTGTGTGTGTGTGTGTGTGTGTGTGTGTGTGTGTGTGTGTGTGTGTGTGTGTGTCTGTCTGTGCAAACCTGAAAATTTGGCAGACCAGGTTATGGCCTGCCATAAAACTAAAGGTTCTTCCTCTATGTCACATTAGAGGAAGTGTTCATTTTGCAAATAAGTTAACAGCTTAAGAGACTGCTGTAACAAGTAATGAGAAAATAAATCACACTACAAGAGATGTGTAGGGAGATTAGTTAAATCCAGGAAAGGAAAACAAGAAGTTATCATTTGTATTAATATCATAATACATATAGCAATGGTATAAATACTATTAACAACTACTTTTCTAAAACAAATCAACAGTGAATACTGAGGGACTAATATCATTCTCACAACAATCTGACACTAATAAGCTAAATGAAGTACAAGAAGATCAAGCTTGCAAGACCACATACTTGATAGATTTAACATAATTAATTAAATTAATTAAGACGCAAAGGCCACAAAGTGTAGATAGCCACTCTGCTGAATTATACAAAAATTATTCCAAAAAAAAAAATCATCTATTAATAACAATGTGATGCACCCCTCTTGGAAGTCAGCAACAACAAAAGTTTCACTAAAGTTACAGAAAGATCCAACACATAGTTACTTGATACGAAGCTAAATTTGGTATACCGTAACCACAGAGGATTTTATATCCATAAGGTAAATATGACTTAATCTGGATATGGTGTTATTTGTCACAACAAATTATCTTAAAATAAATAACTTAATTTCAGTCAGTGGCCAGATAAGTCCATGTGCAAGGCCCTTTTTCCTGTCAGCATGTCAAACAGTCAATTAAATAAATCAGTGTTGACTCTGACAAAGCATAATTTTGTCCACAACAGATTATATCAAAATAAATTAAGAGTGATAATACTAAATTTCAGGACATAGTGACTCACTCAGTTACAAATCTTAAAAAATAAAACATGTTTCATTGAAGAAGTTTCTGATTGGAACTGAAGGATACATTAGATGATGCAGAAATATGGTTTATGCGAATCTTTTGTTCAGGTTTTATAATCTATATATGTTGCTCATATTCTTGTAATTAAAATGGGCCCAGGAATTTTAAGCAAACTCTCATATGAACAGGACAAAGGCAAGGGTGCCTGATCTCTCTAGTGTTGCTTGAACTGGCATCAACATATTATCTTAGGGATACAAGTCCATACTCAGTGCCACTAGGTAAAGGTTTTAATCCCTTAACTGACTTCTTTAATAGCCACACCTTTCAATGTATAAATTAAAATAACATTTACCTTTGGGACCATAGTCATATTAACACCTATGTAAATGTCAACAAAGAATTTTGAAATAAACACAACTCAGATCAAAAACTAAACAGACCAAAGATTGACTGACCGTTATTAAAGATGATATTTCTGCCCCAAATCTTGTACCTAATAATAGTGCCAGCAGTACAACCTATGCATTCTGTTGTCAAAACATGTCATAATTAGTTACTGAAATTCATACATTTTCCCTTTAATCCTAACATAGGTATGACACATCACAAGCAATGTAATAGGATGGTTAGAAGATTCCAGACTTATCTTACATTGTAGAATAGAAATAATTAGACCTACTATACCTTGTCTGGATGAGTCCTACACAGTCAGATAGAAGACGTTACATACCAGTGTTTGCAACTGTTATAAAATAATACAGGATGTGCAGATAAGTGGAATGGTGGACTTGACTTTAATATACTATTGGCACAATTTTTACGGACTCATATAATCATGCAAACTTCATCCCCATATGTAGATTTAATATTACTACTCTTTAGTAGAACTAATTAATGTAAGTTCATCATTAAAATATTGGAGAGCTTAGATATTTTACATATAAGCATCTGTAGGATCTTTTTTAGTTAATCATTATCTAATAAATCAGCAGCATATACACAGCAAAATGCAAAGTGTAGCTATACAGCTTCTATTACAAGATAAAACATAACATATCAATGCTATAGCTACATAAATGATTTTGCTAATTTAGACTAAAAGAGATTACTTCGGCATAAACACAATTTTTGTAATGAGGAAAGAAAGCTTAACTAAAACACAGCTACCAGAAAATCCAGAGAAGCAGAATGGCAGCTTTCATCTCATAAGAGAGCTATAAAAGTCATGTTTTTTTATTACAAAGAACTGTAACAATACCATTTATGGCAATCCTATAAATATGTCATTTTTTTATATTTGTTTAATTTAAAAAACTAACATTCATGAGGAAAGTGGACATTTAGACTGCATGCTCATTGTAGAAAGACTGAAGTTGTATAGCAGAACTGTAAGACAAAAATGTGAATTTCTAAACATTTATGTGTAATTAGGGAAGCACTAAAAACCAACATAAAGAAATGTAGCATAAACTTTTCAGATCTGCAAATGCAATCAAAGTCATTCTAAGAGAGATCAAAAATGAAACTGTCTCATGCACAATCCTAACATGCCCAGAATAACATCTGTAGGCAGGCAGAGATTACAAACAGAAGTAAAAAAAGATAGCTATGCCATACAGCAACAATACATGTTAAAGATGTGGATTGTTACTACCTACTGGCTATAGCATTTCAGTCTTCAGACTTTGACCACTGGGACCAAACCTGCCAGTCCGAAGTAAATTCCACAATTACCCACACCTTTCCTAAAGACTATGCCATATTATACAATGAACAGAGTAAATCTGGCTAATTCAACACAAACGTACTGTACTGCAACTGGATGCTTCATAGTACAAGTGGGAGTCAATTCTGTAATAGTTTCTTCTGGAATGTTCACAGTGACACCGTGTGCAGTATCACAACTCCTTCTCACCGTCAAGCCCAAAGTGTGGCATAATCGGCATTCAACACTGGTCTTAAATGCTGATAACTACTGCATTTCCACGCTGCTAAATGCCATGTGTCTTGCTGGCTGCAATAACTCATGATTATGAATGTAAACATATATAATGCACATTACACAGGTGCTGATAACTAGTTGTTTAGCATCTCAGGGACAAGTTTATACTGGGAAACAGTACAGATTTATTTATTTATTTGCAGTTTGATTACTGGGAAAGTCCACTGGGCCAAACTGACCCATGTTTAGTGGAGGCCCAGGGAGAAAAACTCCAAGATGCATTATACAATTTAGATACAACTGATAGTTAATATTAAAGATAATATTATGTAGAATAGTTACTCATAAATGCATTCAATATCATGCATAGTTAACAAATTCATTAAGCTTGACGGTAGGGATCATACAGTTTCATTTGAGGAAAACCTTTTAAGAAAATGTAAATACACTTTACATACATACATCAACAGTAGAATGCTATTTACAATATTTACAAGGTTGGGCTGTGTGAGGGTAGCTGTAGGAGTTGTTGAGAGCTTAGAGAGAAGCTATAGAAATTGTTGAGAGCTTAGATAGGCTCATAGGAAGATAACTATGAGAGTTGTAGAGCTTGGGAACCAGAGCGAGAACCCCCTTGGGTTAGGTTGGGTAAAGGCAGGTACATTTCCATTTAGTGGACAGGTGTTTGAATAGTTGGGTTTTGAAGTTTTCTGAGTTTGGTATGGTTATTAGTGTGGAGGGAAGGGAATTTCATTTTTTTGCCTAGTGAGAAAGATAGGAGAAGTTGGTCAGCAGGACATTTAGGTTTATGGATAGTAATTAAGTTCTGATTTTCAGATCTGAGAGCTCTGTTGGGTGTAGAAGGGGGAAGGATGTTAGTTAGAGCAGGACATTTTGTTGGGTGAAATATGAGTCTATATGCAGTAGTGAGTTGGAGATAGTCTAGTTAGTTTGGGAGTTCAAGCCAATTCAGGGATTGTGGGGTTAGGCAGTGATGGGTGGTATTTTTAGATTTAGGGCAAATTTAGAGATTTTTGTTGTAGCAGTTTTCTATTTTAGAGGTGATAGAGGAGGACAGGTTGGTAAGGAGAGGGGCTCCGTATAATAAGGAAGGAAGAAGATAAGTTGAGGCCAGAGTTTGCTTGGTAGAGTTGGAGAGAAAGCGATTATTCCTACACAGCATACCTAGCTTTTGGTGGGTTTTCTTAATATTTTGTTGAATATGAATATCAAACTTGAGGTGTTCATCTACAGTAATGCCAAGTAGTTTGGCAGAGGGGACTACTTCTATAGGTGAATTGGTTTGACTATAGACTTTGAAGTTGTTTTTATCGTACGAGAGGGTCTTTGTGGGAGGGAATAGTAGAATCTTTGATTTATTTGCACTGAGAGAGAGGTTGTTTTGGTACATCCAGTTTTCAGTTGTTGAGAAGGCAGTTTGGGTTTTAGTCAGCAATTCAGAGAGGTTTGAGGCAGAGCAGACTAAGGTTGAATTGTCTGCATATTGAATGATTTTAGCATCAGGAACAGCAGTGTGAAAGTTATTGATGAAGATGTTAAAAATCATTGGCCCAAGGATGGATCCTTGTGGTATGCCAGTTGGGGTAGGTAGAAAGGAAGAGATGGAGTTCTTCCATTTGACTGCCTGTAATCTGTCTGATAGTTGGAGAACCAGGATAAAGCATTATGTGAGAGATTAAGGTTTGAGAGATGACAGAGAAAGTGCTTGTGGGAAACAGTATCAAAGGCTTTAGACAGATCGAGTAAAACAGTAGAAACTAAGCGTCCTGAATTACGGGCTAGATTGACAGTTTCTAGGAAAGAGAGTAGAGCAGTTATTGTGCTATGGCCTGGATGGACGCCATACTGGGTAGGAGTGAGAAGATTGTTTTGGGTCAGGGAAGGCAAAAGTTGGAGGTGGAAGCATTTTTCTAGGATTTTGGAGATTGGTGAGAGCAAAGCAATGGGGCAAAAGTTTGAGATGCTGGTATTTTTGCCTCCTTTATGAAGAGGAAGAATATAAGCTGAGCGCCAGAGTTTGGAGACATATGATTCTTTTTTGGATCGGTTGATAATGATGCTGATTGGGAGAGCAATGCCATCAGCAGCACATTTTAGGAAGAGGGAATATTGTCGGGAGCATTAGAGCAAGGTTTAAGTTTGGACAAAAGTTTTTTTATAACATTAGTGGAGATGGGTTTGAGTTCAAACAGATGAGGTGAGTTAGAAGGAGGAGAGTGTAGAGCAGTTGGTTTATTACTGGGAAATGTCTTGGTGAGGGTAGTAATAGTGTCTATGAAAAATGAGTTAAATTCAGAGCCTAGTTCGAGGTCAAATTTACTTGGGTCAGGACAGGGATTATACTTGGAGCCTGGATTGAGGAGTGAGTTTATTGAGTTCCGAAATTTTGGGGGGGGGGCTTATTGTTATTGGTCTGAAGTTTGATATAGTAGGATTTTTTTTTCTCTTTGGTGATTAGTCGTTTTGCATGGTTGCGGAGCTGTTTATATTGGAGCAAGGCATTGACCAGTGTATTGTTTTGGTCAAGCTTCCATAGTTTGTCTCTGTGGTGCATAATCAGTTTTGTCTCTTTGAATAGCCAAACAGCAGTTTTAGTTTTTATCCTTTTGTTTCTTAGTGAAGCTTGTGAGTTTAAAGTATCAAGGAAGACAGAGTTGAAGTATTCTATAGCCTTGTCAAGAGGAAGGATGTTTAGAATTTGCCAGTTCATTTACTTGAAAGTATTTGAGAAAGTAGTTGGGCTGACGCTACTGAGGTTACAAGTTTGAATGTATTGATGCTGGTGTGGGGAGGAATTAGTTGAGCGATGCATGAAGGCTGGGAGGTGGTCGCTAAAGGTATCAGGAATTGTGACAGAATCGGTTATTTTATTTGGATCTGAGACTAGGATCCAATCTATAGTGGATCCGGGAGGGTTTATTTTGATAGGTCGAGTGATGGAAAGGATTATTTGAGTGAAGTTATGGAGGTTAATGGATAGGGAGGGAGAGGGGCAATTGATTTTATTCCAGTCAATATTCACATCACCAAGGATATAAGTTTCATAGTTAATTTCAGTAGAGACCCATAGGAGAATATTTTCGAGTGTAGAGATATTGTTACCAGGTGAGATATATAGGGCAATGATGCAGATATTTTTATGTTTATTTAGTTTTAGAATTCCAGCAGTTAGTTCAGTGTTCTGGAATTGAGGAATTGGGATTTGGATGGGGAATTAAGGTAAGAAGGTTGCAGTAGACTAGGGCAGTGCCTCCACCTTTTTTATTTAGTCGGTCATTTCTGAGACAATGAAATCCTGGGGGCAGAATCTCAGAGTCGGAGATAAAGGGCTTGAGCCAGGTTTCAGAGATTGCTAAGATATCTGGTTGGTTATGGCTTAACCAAGCTTGAAATTGGTGTACTTTGTTGTTTAGACTATGTGCATTAATTGTAAAAATCTTTAGGGTGTTGAGATAGGAGGAAGAGGGTAAGGAATGAGTGTTGTTAATAAAGGATGTAGGACCAGGGTTAGGATGGATATCACCAGCTTGAATTAGGTTGTTGAAGGAGATATCCTTTAGCCATATTGGTCTGCCAGGCATGAATTTTGGTAGATTGTAAATTGGAGCAGATATATTAGAAGCACTGGTTCTAGTGATATATCAATTATAAGTATGTTCAGAGAGACAAGAAAGGGCTCTGTGTGTGTGCTACGTCTCAGATAACCTGCAGCATTCTATAACAGTGAACCAAATGGGGTTAAATGAGTAAAGAGATAACTGACTTCTATTTCAGTTTGTTCCATCTAAATGCTGTCAAAATAAGTACATTATTAAAGGTTGTCAGTAACATGCATCATAAGTCCTAGTTGCCACAGTAGTAATCCATATAAAACAGCAAAGTGTAGTTCCCACCATGGGAATCAGTGAGCCTCCAGTAAGTGTGCCTTGTACCAGTGCCTGCTGCAAAAGAACCTTTGCGGTCATGTCTAAGGGTGGAAAAAAATACAGCTGTATATAGGTAAATATTTATTTATTTATTTATTTTTATTTATTTTATTTTATTTATTTATTATATTTTACATTTGTTGACCGGGCTAGTCTAGCTGGATACATGTCCATTTTCAGTAGGCCGGGGAAAAAAAAAAAAAGAGACAGAGAGGTATTTAAAACAGAAACATCTGAAGAAATAATAATTATTATTACATTCAAATAGTCAGAGAGGGTTTAACAAAACACAAGAGAGAGATTTTGATTTTTTTATTTTACATTAGAATAGCAAAATCAAACATTAAACATAAACATGTTAGTTAAGAGAGGGCTTGAAAAAATGATGATCCTGGGCTACATTGTTATTTATTTAAGGCTTGGGGGTGGGTTGGGGCTTAGGTGCGCTGGGCGTTTGCTGCTAGTCTGGATTAGAGCAAGGAGCAAAACTACTGGACTTTAGGAGAGTTAGGAGGGTTTTTTTTGTTTTTTGAGGGAGAGGTCAGGAGGTCATATGGAGGGTTTGGGGGGGGATTCCATGGAATTGGAATTGAATTTGGGCTATCCCGCCGTGTTTGGTGGTTTAATGGTCTGAACTTAGTAGGCTTTTATAGGCTTTGACTAGACAAGGGATGGGGGGGGGTATAGGGAGGGTGATTTTGTTTTGTGAGATTTTTTTTTTTTGGATTGTTGTTTGTTTTTGAGTTGAGTTTGAGGTTGAGTTTGAGAATGTTGGCAGTTGATTTTGTTGGTGATGGAAAGATTTTTTGGCCAGTGATGATGGCATGGCATTCCTGTTATGAATCTGGTCTGATGGTATTTGAGTTCTCTCCTGTTTGTTGAGGTTTGTACTGGGGATGTGAAGGGGATGGAGGAGGGGAAGGGTAAAGGAGTGTGGAGAGGAGGTGGGGAAGGGTTTGGTTAGTTTTTGTGTCTTGAGTTTTAAGTCTTTTATTATTCTACATGTTTCTTTTATTGACATGTGTATCTGACACTGACACTGACATGATGTGGTCATATAAGCTTGTTATCTATGGTCACCTGTGGTTTGTAGTAGTTTGTTGGAGGAGTGTCCCGTGGTTGTTTGGACCATTGGTAGTTGGTGTGTTGGTGAAGGTTGGGTTGTTTGTCTTAGGTGGTTCTTTTGGGTGGAAAGAAGTTGGTGTTTAAATTTTTTGGTTGGGTTTGGTTTTTTGGTTTCTTTAACCATTGTTCAACTAAGGAGAACTTGTTTGGGTAATTTTTTGCAGGTTAGCGAGGGAAACATTTGAGTTTAGCCGTGGGGAGATCCGAGGAATGAATGCAGGTGGCTTTGGGAATGATTTATAAAGGGAAAAAGATATAAAAGAATAGAAGGGGAGGGAAGAGGGAAAATATTAGTTGAATGGTGACAGGATTGAGTGTTTACATTGATAGAGTTTTTTGCCAATTGTTGACTTTGGTTTGCACAAGAGAGGTAATCATTTTAACCAATCCTATGGTTGATTTGAATTTGAGAAAGTTTTGATTTGATTGTTAATGTTTTGACCAGTTTTGAGCTTATAGAAGATAGAATTTGGCGGAGAAGAGATTTATAATTGAGGAGGGTTTGGTTGACTGAGTCAACATGAGAGAGTGTTGAGTCAACAAAGGGGTGATGGGAGATTTGTGAAAAGGGGTGGTTAGAGAGAGATGTGTGAGCGAAATTTATGTGTGTTGTTTGTGAGCAGATAGTTCCAAGATCTTGATGTAGTTAGATGTATAGGAGATGAGTTATGTTGAAGGATGTAGATAGAGGAGTCTGTGGAGATGATTAGATTGATGTAGGATAGGAGAATTGGATGATGAAGATCGAAAAGGACCGGCTTGATCCCAGATGAAAATGAAGGAAAGAGGCTGGGAGTAATGCAGCCGCTAAAATATGGGTAGGGAGTTCAAGTCAGTTCGAATATGGGAGTAAGATATGGGTTGTGGGTTAAGGTTAGTTGTTGGTTTGAGTTTTAGGTTTGGGTTGGGCAGTTGAGTTGGGTCTTTAGTTGGAGGTTAGGGGAGGGATGAGTTGGCCCGGAGTTGGGAAGGTAGTGGTGGTGTCTTTAAATGGTCTCAGTAAAAAAAAGGGTGGTTGTTTGGGCTTTTTGCAAAATGGTTTGAAGGAAAGGTTTAAGGATTGGGGTGGTGGATTTACCCGGATTGAGGAGAAAATTGAACCCAGCCCAGAATTTTTATTTTGTCTTGGAGGTTGTTTGTCTTACTATTTTATGGTGTTTTTTTTCAGTCATTTTGTGGATTCTTTGTGTCAGTTTTAACGCTGTAGAAACTTGATGTTTTAAGTTGGTTTTTTGTAGAGTCCATTTATTCCAGGCCTTTAGTTTGGTTTTTATTTTTGATTTTTTATCTTTGTTAACCAAAGTGCGATAATTTGTTTTCTTTTAGGAAGTCGAGTCAGTCAAGAGAAGTAGGTTATCTAGGAAGATGTCATTAAAAAATTGACACACTCTCATCTAAGGGGATTTAAGGGATGATGGACTTTTGCATGTTTTGAGGTCTGCAAGAAAGGAATTGTGACTAGGCTAGATGACCTTGTAGGCTGATGTAAGCTTTAACTAATTTTCCCAAGCTGAGTATCAAACCTTACGCCGTGTGTCTGTTAAGTAAATAGCTTAAACAATATGGCAACTCCTAATCCCATATACAGATTGTCAAGTCCTTGGTAGTATAGTGAGTTTACTTGATCATTAAGTATAAGCAAGATATTAATCCATCTATAATTGCAACAAGTAAAAAATAATCCATAGATTGCTACTACAGTACAAAAACATTAGGTATAATATAAAGATAGGTCCACTGCCAACAGTCTTACATGCTAAAACAGTGAAGATGCTACAGGTTGCAAACTAACGCAAGCTAAGCCTATGATTGGAGGGGTATCTCAAATGTGTGAATCTGTTAAAGAGAGACTTAAACTAAATGTGTGAAGCTAGTACTAATTAACAGGAAGGCACCATTGCCTCAGTCAGGCCACATAAACTGAGCCTAGGTAGGTTTATTACATAAACTTAGAGATAAGATTATGGTTGAGTGAAGTGACTATGCTGGCATAAAGTAAAAGGTACATTTTGGCCCTGAGAAACATCAACAGTTTACTGCTGTTATTGACACTGATCAGTAAGGAAAAAGAACAAATAATAAACTCAGGAGTCTAAAGCGCTTTTGACTACCTACCATTAAGTGGTGAGACTTCATCAGATCAGAATAGTGCAATGGCATTAAGTGCATTCATACGGTTAACTACACTAAATAATAAACATGTGTACATGACAGACTTGATTACAAGACCAGGAAAAAATCAACTAATGGTGTACTAATAGTTATACATAGCCTGATACAAGATTTATATAAAGTGCTTGCATCAACTAGGCACTAGCTACATAGGATAGGAATACAGTGCATAACCTATGGCTGTTAGCTACCAGTAGGAGTAGATATACAGAGTAGGTATGAAAGATGAGACTTATCCTATTGTAGCTTGGATAAACAGCCTATGACATACATTTATGACCACAGCTCATGTGATCTGTGTTAAAGCAGATAAATACTGCATGTCAAGTAAACTGGATTTAAATCTGACAAAGATTTTTAAGGGTGAAAGCACTCGTCTGTTTGTTTTTCAATAAAAAAGTTTTAATTTCTAAACAAGTTATAATTGATTACTCAACTCTTAAATTAGCTGTATGTCTGATTTTTTAGGATTCTCGGCCAGCAGCTTTGTTGCTAACAAGTACCAGTTTTCTCTGTGGTCTACGTGTGTGTGTGTGTGTGTGTGTGTGTGTGTGTGTGTGTGTGTGTGTGTGTGTGTGTGTGTATGTGTGAGTGTGTGTACATATATATGTATCTGAATGTATATAAACCACTAAACTGGTTAGACATCACCAACTATCAAAAATTCAATTAATTTAAACTGGCCCAAAGTAAACTTCATCACCCAAACAAATGAGTAGCAATGAAGACCTTAATTTCCCTTGCACTCCCCAACTAGATTTTTCAGGTCTACGGACAGATATCTTGCCCAAGTGCCTAGACCAAACAATAAACACAGTGAATCAATGTATTACTCATATATATCCAAATACTGGAATACTCTCCTGCAAGCTTTAACACAAATAAATCCAAAATACATCTAAGGAACCACCTGTTGCAGTGCAGATTATGTTCTTGCCACTCTTCTCTTGGCTAAATGTTGCTGTAACTCTACCCATCTGTAATCTCTCTGTAGTGCCCTTTTGGTCTTTTTGTATAATCTAAACTTCAGCCCTTTTGGGTTTTTATCAGAAGACCCCAAAGCTTCACCACACCTAGAAATTCTTACCAAACAATGTTCTATCTAGCAGTAAGGCCCTACACATTCTATTGCACCGGTCTATTAAACTAAGTTCTTAACATTATCATTGCTATAGTAAAACTGAAATGTTAACTCTGTGGAATATAATGATTTGCAGGCACTATCTCGTGTGTGTGTGTGTGTGTGTGTGTGTGTGTGTGTGTGTGTGTGTGTGTGTGTGCGTGTATATGTGTGTGTGTGTGTGTGTATATGCGTGTGTGTATGTGTGTGTGTGTGTGTGTGTGTGTGTGTGTGTGTGTATGTGTGTGTGTGTGTGTGTGTGTGTGTGTGTGTGTGTGTGTGTGTGTGTGTGTGTGTGTGTGTGTGTGTGCGCGTGTGTGTATGTGTGTGTCTGTTTTTGGGGGGGGTTCATTATTTTCTTTCTTTCTTTCTGCCTTTCTTTTTTGTATCTTGTGTGTGATAGTTAACATTTGCATTTTTTTTCCTTTTGTGTATGATATATTGTATGATTTGTTAACTGTAGAGCTTTTCTGCCCTGTCCTCAGCCGGAAAGGAGCCTGTTATGGCTCAGTCAGACTTTCCAGGTAAACATACTAATAAATAAATGAAGGGCTTTAATTGGGAGGACATGATGGCAAGATTTAAGTGGAATAAGTTGTCTATCCACATAGAACAAGGTGATTTAGGCTTACCACAGCTGAAGGGCTACTTTAGAACTACTCAGTTAAGGCTCATATACATAATGCAAACAGAAGATTACAAATCAAAGTAGACAAAATGATGATGAAACAGGAGTAGTTCACAAAATAAGAAAAGAGTAAGATTTTGGATGCGAGTCCTTAAGAAGAAGAAGAACCAAAAAGAATATTATTTTTATAAAGAAGCAGAACATATTTTAAGAAATAAGCAAGCACAGGAATGGTAAAAGGAGATTTTACCAGTATGAGTAACTTTAAGTAATAACATACAAAACAGGTAAGACAAAGCTGAAATTTATTGGAGAAAATTAGCAAAGCAGCCAAGAAATTGGGAGCAAATTGCGAGGGAAGGAAAGTAATAGAGTAAGATTGTAGGTAGAGACTGCCTTCCCTACCAGGGCTTAATAACAGTGTACAGCAAAGATAAAGGGTCAGGGGAGTGTTATGTGAATGGCCAGCTCTGGCTGAGTTTTCAGTTCAGTTTAGAACATAAGTTGCTGTTAAAAAGGATAATTAGTAGGACATATACAACAATGCCTTATAAATAAAAGAAACAGAAGAGGTTAGCAGACATTGGGCAGTAAGAATGGAAAGGTGATATACAAAGGAACAGTGAAAGAACATTGGTATGTCGCCCAAGTATGCAACAAAGTCTAGAAGGTTTAGGATGTTTGCATAAAACTGTTTGTATAGGTACTTTTATACCCATCCCAAGCAGACTTCAGAGAATTTTTCCTCAGTCAGACAGCAAATGCTAGAAGTGTGATAGGAAAGAGAGGAGTAATTCGTAGCATGTTTGTTTTAGGTATGTAACAAGTCAGCACAATTTAAAAAGCCATACAGGGTACCTTGTCAGAAATGTTGGGGAGCAAATTATTGTAACTAAGGAAATTATTTTTTTGAGCAGGGATATAGAAACTGAATTACCTACACATAATAAGGCTTTACTAAGTTTAATACTAAAAAAAATACTGGAAAATGGAAATCATAAACCAAAGCAACTGAAATTAAAGTGCTGAACATTGTAAAGGAGATAAAAGTATTACAGGTGGGACCTTTAGAAAGGGGAAGGACAAACTACATAGAAATAAATGTAATTTGTGGGAACAACACATGCAGAATAATGATCAAGAACAGGAGAAATGAAATTTCAGGGAAGGCAGGACTTGAGTAGTTTGTGCAATGCTGGAGTGAATAAATATATGTTAAAATAAAGAAAATATAATGTACAGTGCATGAAAATGAAAAAAAAATGTTTGTAATGGTTTGTTTCCTTTTCTATTAATGTACACATACCCATGTCCTTCCTAAATATATACAAAATTAATAAAGGTGTTTAAAAAAGCTCATGGGAAGAGATGAGAGAAGCTCACGGGAAGAGATGAGAGAAGCTCTTGGGAAGAGATGAGAAAAAACAGGTGCTGAAGAGGCATCAAATTAAGAAATAGCACTGATAAAAAAGGGTTGAACCGAGTTGTGATTCTACTGCACCATCATGCAAATTGATTAGGCTTATGTGGGATCGGTAATCTAGTGATAGGCTGTCAAAACTCCTTAGGGTTATGACAGTGAGAGGGTCACTGAGACTAGAAGAGACTTTTTTTAACTAATGATTTCAGGGCATAGTATGAACTCCTAATTTTTTTTTTCACCATATGTTAGCCATGGCTGTTAAGAGCCAATAAGAAATTGTTATTAAATGCTCAGCTGTCAAGTCTAAATCACGATGTTGCAAGCAAGACTGATCAGGCTACATGATAATTAGATAAAAGAAGAGGAACAGAAAGCTTTGATATTCCTGTGTGTAGTGATGAACCTTTTGAATGCTCAAACTAGGAAGTGATCATTAAAAGGCTGACATTATTCCAGAGATTAAGGTTTTACTTAAATTGGGAGAAAACTTAGTCTTGCATACTTCCTCTGCTATTTTTCATTTGGATAATTCATCACCAGTAGTTGCAACTGTAGTGAATTGATCTAGACCCTACAGTTGAAACTGAGTGTGTAAAAAAGTATCAACAGCAAGTGGGGAAAAGGGCATATACTTTTTACTTGCCTTACAGTAATCTATACAGTGCCATATATACTAACTGCAGTTCAGTGAAATGAGTTTTCAGTAATTTGAGTTTTCAGCGAAGTGGTCAGGATGAAATGAAATTCAGTGAAATGAGATTCAACAAAACAAAGTAGACCCATATATATATATATATATATATATATATATGTATATATATATATATATATATATATATATATATATATATACATATATATATATATATATATATATATATACATGTGTGTATATATATATATATATATATATATATATAGATAGATAGATTTTTTTTTTTTTTTGCACAGTTAAAGTAGACACAAGAAGGAGTTATCAGTATAGCTGAGAGTAGATAGAAACAGAGGAGAGAATACGGGATATGAAGCCTGAACATAACACAGAATCCACTCGGGGTCCCTTTATTTGACTTCTCATTTCTTAAGTGCAATAACATAACCTCCTACTAGTTTCATAATGAAAATGAGCTTGTAAAATTTGTCTAGAGCTACATAACTGCTGTTCTGTACTACTGAATGGAGGTTCAGTCAGAAATAAAGTGGAGGGAAAGAAGTTCACTGGACGTAAGATTATAATACAGTTAAAGAAGCTGCAGGATGTGATCAACAGAACAAAGAACCTGTTGACTATTTTAACCTGTAGGCTGCCACAGTATACAAGATAATACACAGTAACCCAGCAACAGCTATGGACTTATTCTACCTAAACTGTTTATAATTACAACCAAGAGACAGAGAGAGAGAGAGAGAGAGAGAGAGAGAAGCTTTAGATGTCATAATTATCCATATTCAACTCTAGATTAATAATTCCCTAGTAATTGTTTACCTTACAGTACATGAATTACAGTTATGTATTTAATGTTTAACTTTTGAGGACAAATTATTAACTGGAGATGCCTGTGTTTTTGGGGAAGCTGCTTCCATTTCACAAATACACTTCTATTTTTATATGCTATATTCTGTGTAGAAATAATAATTTAACTAACATTTTCTTTTAAGTTACAATTCATACCAGAGATTATTATTTTGTAAAGCCATCTTCATTTCAGCTGTCACCTCAGCTCATACATGTCTGAAGCAGTGTTGTATGCTCTTGTTAGTTCACAGATAAACTGATCTGTCTACGCAGAAGATACGGTTTAGCAAGTTGCAAAATCATGGACATAAGCTATTAATGCTCCCTGGAGAGGTGGTATTAAACCGCTGCAATCTCTCCACTTGTTGCTTCATTTTGTGAAACCTCAGTACATTCATTTTTCACTATTTAATATATTTTTAGTGATGGAACACAAGACTAATCTTGCAGTCTTGTATATTCTTGTAAACTGGCCATCATTTTGGCACATCGCACTGTATGCCTTTTACTCATTTTAGTACATAAATATTATAAAATATAAAACTATTTTATAAAATAGAAGGGTTCGCTTACAAAAAAAACACTGCACATTAAAATAAAATATTCAAATTCACTTGGTGGCTAATTTATAACTTCCTTCAAATCACAATAACTAGAATTTATTCTAGTGTCTAATGCACTGAAATAATATCATACTTGGGACTACTGACTGCACTCTGCCTTCCTCCTCTGGCCCACCATCCCCAAACATGACATTATATTTGGAAACCTGACATATTCTATTATGTATTACTGCTATATTAAATAATGTATTTATCTACTAGAGGAATATATGCACTGAAGTGCAAGTTTAAATAAATGCATTCTCTTACTGAAAGCAAAGACAAGGATGCAAAAATAAAACACAGTTGCATAAATGCAAACATACAGCATATATATAGATAGATAAGATAGATAGATAGATAGATAGATAGATAGATAGATAGATAGACAGGCCTCTCAACAGCAACTCTAACATCTTTTACAAGGCCCCTTCTGTTTCCTGTCTACTACAGAAACCCCAGTCATTGCGTGATGTGCTGCTTAATAAAACCATTTCGACAGCAGGCAAGGCATTTCCTTATTTCAGTGACATAGGGGAAATGTATAGGTCTACCAAACAGCAGTGCTGTTAGTAATGACTGTAACACATTACTAAAGGAAAAAGTGCAGGATACAGTTTGCATACCAAAACTGTAAACGTGTCAACATCTTGAATCCATCTTACTCCCCCTCGTACGTACAGTGTTCCCCATTCTGGAGTCACTGTTAGTTCCACTACAAAATGTAAACCAAAAACTTACAAAAAGTTAGCTATTAACTTAACTCGTAGCTCGCTTCCGGAAAAGAATGGGAAGGTGGGCAAGTAAATCTGGAAACCCACCATCTAAGCACATGATGGTATTAACGGTTGTACTGTTTAGCCAGAACTGATCCAGTTACCAACAGTCTGTGACTATCCTCACCCATACTGTTAAGCAACCGGTGCCACCCAATGCTGCCAACACTGGCACTGGGTATCAATGTAGCACAAAATCAGCAATGCATTTCGCCTTGCACAGCCCCAGAAGCTCACAACCATAAATCACTTTTTACAGTCAATACCGAACATACCCATTTATGTTGACGAACCGCTGCGCCGCCTGGCACTGACCACAGACTGAAACTTCAGCGAAGCAAGAAAGGTGGGAGGACCCCAAATGCAGAGCAGTATGAATGTAAGCGTTTCTGACAGCTGCAGGAGAACCTTTCCCCTCCTAGCACGCCTTCTCTGAGCTAATGTGCAGCGGATCTCTCACAAGGATCTGTTTTGCAGGCGCTATCTCATTGCAATATATTATTTCCGTTAATTGTGCAGTAATAATCCTCTTTTATATTCTCGGATTCTTCCTATCAATGTGTCAGACAAGTCACACGTACAGTAGTGGTGCTGTAGTGCAGCCTAGGTTATGTGCTGCTGTCTGACGGTATAGAAAATCTCCCCAGCGGTACTGATGCTGAAATAAAATTACAGCAGAACCCTGTGCCACACTTCCCCACACACTCACAGAAGCTACCGGAATTGTCGCGAGAGTGAGCGCGAGATTCAATAGTGGTGTTTATTTCTGACTGGAAGTCTCTTATGGGAAGGGGGCTATTGCTGAACATGAGAATGATATTTTAAGACGTATTCTGAGATGATAATATTTCAGTGGCGATTCAAAATAATAATATTTCCTCTCTCCCTTCTGCCTCATAGTAGTTAAACACTTAATTTCTGACCCACGAGTAGGTGAACTACGAACTGATTTCCTGTATTAACGACTCTCAGTGGTCTAAAAACTTAGTTATTAAAAGTAATCGCTGGTTTTTGATGCCCTTTAGAGCATTCGTTACTTTTTACAACACTGGCATAATTGCATTACGAGTGTAGGGTACTTAGTAGTTTCTTTCTTGTAGTGTGAATTGTTTTTGTTGTTATGGAAACGGGCCAACTGGATTAAGCGAAACATATCCAAGGTTTCTAAACATTTTTCCAAAGATGTCAGCCTGTGTATCCGTAATATTACAGTTACCTGAGACGAAACTAGAAAGGATGTGATGTGGTGGCTGGTAATATTCAACATGTGCCAATCAATTGTCGAATTAACTTACTGCCAGGGAAGTTAAAATGCATTTTATAAAGATAATTCTATAATATTTACTGTACATTCGTACGTGACAAGCATTAGCAGGGGACACTTAGGGCGGGCAGTCGCCGAGTAGTAGGTTTGATTTGATACTGCACGCACTCTAACATAACACTGAAGATGCATTTCTCAAAATCTGCTTTTTGAACAGAAATTATAAGTAATTGTTAATCTAAAGAAACATACGTCTTAACTGTATGTTATACCTGCGCAAATAACCTGTCGTAAGATACAGCCCGAAAAAAGCAGAGCACTAACAACTGACTGCATTCTTAATTTAATAAACCATCAAAGCCTTACTTGTACCCGTTTTCCTGTCTGCTTGCTATGAATTTTCTTCAGATGTTGCACTAAAATCATTTCAATGTTTATTTCAGGTTATTACAAAGGCGTAGCTGACGCCCGCCTTTACATGACAGAATGCCCCAGTATACATGTAATAGCAGCCAGTGGCTAAAAGCTGTGTTTCTACGATATCTGATGATCTCAGAGACTGACTGAGGGCAAAGCCCCATCGTTGTATGAGGTCACAGAACGATAATGTGCCACACACTCTGCTTTGTCAGAATGGAGCACAAACGTTAGCGGTATGGGAGTGTCACAGCACTGCTGTAACAGATTTATTTATTTATTGACATTTGTTAACCGAGTTGGTCCAGCTGGGCTTGTGACCCATTTTCAGTGGAGACCCGAGGAGAAAAGCTCCATGAAGCACAGCAGTTTACATAGAAATTACACAATTACTAAAAAGGGCTTTTAAACACAGTTTACAAAAAGAAATGCTTTTCGCGGTTAGGGGTCGCCACAGCGGGACACCGGTCCGCTAATGATTTGCAGTGGATTTTTACGGTGCAGAGTTGCCAGCCCGACGTCCATCCTTCAAAGACGGCACACCCATTCACGCTCACACCTACCTGCATGTCTTTAATGTCACTCAACCACGGCGAGGACATGCATACTCCACACAGAAGGCGTTCCAGCCGCGAATAGAACCGGAGAATCTCTTGCTGTGAGGCGACAACGCTAACCGCTGCACTAACAAATGATGTTATTTAAAGAAAATGTATACAATGTTGCAAGTTAAATATGATAAATGGATTAAACATTGACAAGTTAACAACACAAAAGAATAAATGAACAGAGGCAGTGTACCTGTAGTATTTTACAGGGTAGCACTGAATTACATATTTACAATACTGGTTTGATTTGTCAGTGCAGGTATCAGAGATTTGGGATACCTAAATGCTGTTGATTCTGACATGCAGCATGTTTCAAGTCTTACCTATCGCCACTGTCAAACAAAACACGATACGTGATACCATTTGTTTTATTTAAGCTATGCATTCAAGGGATGATCCATGCAGTATATCGCAAGTTATCTCTTTATATATTTAATATAACAAAATGTTTACATACGTTCCCTGCTTCTTTATAACCGTCACGGATTGCGCATATCTTTCAGTTCACTGCTAAGAGTACTCTGCATTTTTACTTTTTAGGTCATGTTTGTAAAGCACATCAAGGATGAACCTATGATGGTAAACGTTTTTATTGGTGCTCCAATGATAAACTTACAACAAGAAGTGCATTTATATATTTAGCTTTCAGTCATGGAGTAGATACACACCTGTATGGAAATTAAGCATTTATAATTATGGGTGGCCCTTGCAGAATGCTTTTAAGGAAGCAAACACAGTGGACTGCGGAGAAGGTGCTAGCAAGCAAGGAGAGATGTCTACTCTGTGTACTCCAAGCCATTGTAGCTTCTTTATCAACCTCTCTACAAATTAAACTGTGTATTCTGCTTATTTTTCCATTAATACCAATATCAATAACAGGAGGTCCTAACTACAGTGGCAATCCACAGTAATTAATACTGCTGCTAATAAACTTCCACTTGGAAGCTATTCAGGCTGGCAGAGAGCCTAAATAACTTACAGTCATTGCTCAATAGTCTGTAGAAATTATATATATTCAGATGACACTTTTCAGGATTATTTTGTAGTTTGAAAACAGTGACAGGATGTACAAGAAACTGAAAACTGATTGACAGAATGAGCTCAACTGAACTGTAATAAGGAGAATATATATGCCTTAAAAAAGATGTGCAACAACTGCTTACATTAATTCAGGAACTAACAAAAACAGAATTATCTGAGAACTAAATGGACAATTTACAGCAAAACTGCATGAAACAAAAATAATTATTAAGCACTTTAACATCTCAGCATTATATACAGATAAAGAAACTGAAAATGCAATAAATTAACTAGATGAATGAGTTAGGGAAGAGGAACAGGATGTCTGTTGTTTCAGATAATCTCAAAGGAAATTATATTGCAAACTTTCTGATTCCCAAAGCACTAATATTGACTGAAAGCTTGTCTTCTGGCATCAAAAAAGCTTTCTGAGCTATAAGACCAATTTCTACAAAAAAGAAAAAATATATAATGGAACATTCTGTTATATTTAGACAAAGTACTCATACTCAGATTTATATGGAATAGCCCTATAACAGTTCATACAAATACTATGAGATTTGTTAATGCCGCTTTGAAAAAGGGAAAACTAGTTGGCACTTGGTGAAAAGTTTGAGAAATAATATTGCAAAAACTCAACTCATTTTTTGCAGCAAAAATAAAAAAAATATAACTGGCATCAGGTGCTAAAATATTTAATACACTAGAAGGGACAGCTGGTTTTGTACAACACCATAAACACATATCAAATAGTGAATCAATAAAACATATACTATCATCATTTAAGAGAACATGATTTAAGAGTAAATGAACTTCAGTGGCATCAAAAAATACAGAAACAAGCACTAACATTCTAACATTTAAAAGATGGAAGAAGAAATAAGAAATGCATAAACCGCTAGAATAAAAGATAGATGAAGAAAGAACAGGAAATGCAAATATGTTTTAAGCCTAGTGAATTAATTGCTACATGAAGTATTGTTGACATGTACCACTGAAAATTAAACTAATTATTTTGCAAACAAAATATTTATCTGTCAAAATATTGTCTTCAAAGTACTGAGGTAAGCCATTCTAATATATTAACATGCTATATGATAACACTGAAATGGTATATATGTTATTTTATGACAAATAGTTTTAAATACATTGTAATAATTTGATACTTAGACATTGATACAAAAAGGAATAAGTGATAGATTAAGATGGATTTACACAAAGGTTCACAAGTGCTTGCATTGTAGTAGTTTACAACACACTTAATATCACTTGCTCTACATGATTAATGCACTAACTCTCAGCCTAATCCTATTTATTTTTCTATCCCTTCTACCACCTGACTCAACTGAATAACATAGCCCTACTAGAGTCATAACGCTAACCCTAAAACTTAATCCTGGTCCTTAAGCCTAACTGTAAAGCTCCCATCCTGCCCCCTAACCTTAAAGTCTCCATTCACTCCCTAAACCTAAAACTACACTCCACCTTCCTAAATCTAAAGTCTCCAATCACACCCTAACCGTAAAAGTCTACTTCCTGTCCCTATCAATAAACTCCTTTCCCACTTCCCCAACCTAAAACTCCCTTTCACTCCCTAAACCTAAAGTCCCTGATTGCTCCTTAACTCTAAACTTTCCTCATGTTCTGCAACCATAAAACTCCCTGCTCCCCAAACCTAAATCCCATGCCTGATTACTGTCTGAAGCCCTAAAGTGCACTCCTACCCTTAGTCTCCCACTGCATCTACTGCACAACTCTTGCTCAAATTTCACTACTGTGCTTGGGCAAGGTGCAACAGCCCCACTCTTTCCACACAGCTGCCAGACCTCACCTATATATGTAATAGAGTTCAAGCGGGAGCAGCAGACTATGTGATGCCGATGTCCCTGGCTCAACAACAGCGATCTTTCAGTTCCTGAGACTCAGTCATTTATAGCAGACCTTTTATATTCATAGCTTGCATAGACAACTTAGGGGGTATATTCATGGATGCATAATTCATAAGTGAAGATATAAGCCAAAATGTTTTTTATTGTGTTTCTGACTCAACTATAGCAATTCTTGAAAAATGTAATTTAATCACTCATCAAATATCAGGACATTAATTGGAATTCTAATACAAGTAGTACATTCTGAGGAGAAAAAAATGTTCACGAAAATATACTTGACAGCGCAAACATTCTAAAATAGAACAGATATGACAACGATGTCTTCTCTTGTCAGCTGTACTGTGTTAAAAGGTGGGAACCAATAAACATGCAAAAAACAAAACATGAATGATAGACTCCAAATATACTTCAAAACTATGTTTGTCTTGATATACAAAATAACTCTCCTGCTTAATGACACATTTTAAAGTATATACAAATGAGCTGAAATTATCCTTCACAATCAGTCACTCAATTCATGCATAAAAGAACTGGTTATATTCAGGAATATGTAATTGCATAATAAATATTTATGATAAGATTGCTCAGGCATGTATCGTTTTTAACATGGTGCTGATCAGGGCAGGTCTATGCATAGGCAAACTGGGCAATCGTCTCTAGATCATCATGCTTGTAGAGTGCTTTTTCCTCATTAATTTATTTATTTATTTTAGGGCAGTTTTATTTTATTAATGAAGAGCCCCAACTGAAGGAAAATGCACCAGTGACACATCAAGCATAGGGTATGTGTCTGGTGGGGGGGGGGGGGGCAATGCTCCAGTCCACTTAACTTGACATTCACAGCACATCAAGTTTAAACATTGCAACGTCAATGGAAAGACAGACTTTGCAACATTCAAACATAGGTGTGATGGCACCTAAAGGAAGGGTTTTTTTTTTTTTTTTGACATCTGAAAATGCATCAAAATCAGGGGCATGCTAAAGAATAATGCTGGCAGTGATCAACCAGATACTTTTTGACTATATTTTCTGGCTTTGTGGTTTTTGTGGATAGATGACAAGAGGAATGGCACTGTGAGATAAGTGTTACAGTGTTATTAGTGCTTTTGTTGTTGTTGTTGTTAACAATAATGCTGGCAGTGATTGCCCAGATATATTTTAACATTATTTCTCTGGCTTTGTGATTTTTGTGGGGACTCTTGACTGAAATACTTTAACATGTATAGCAAATTATTTGTGTGGACTGTGGAAAAGACCTAATTGTGCGTATAGCTGATGAGAGGAATGGCACAGTGAGATGTTATTTCAATACTTTTGGCAAAGATCACCCAGATATTTTTGACATTATTTCTCTGGCATTGTGATTTTTCTCTGGAAAGTAGAACTTTCACATTTTTATGCATGATTTACCGCTGTGCAGGATGTCACTATTTTTGGAGATATGTCCCTATTTTCAGGTTTGATTTACCACTTCACACAATATTCTGAATCTCCCCATCAAATGTGATTTTTTTTGTGTGGTAGAATTTTGCAGTACAGTTCGTTAAAGTCTACAGATATTACACTACCTCTTTGATAATGTGCTTATCTTTTTCCATCATGTTTGGCAGTAACATATGTTTTATGAGTAGTATCCCTCATTCCTACTTGGAGGGGAACATTTATGTACTGTATGGTATTCAGATTTGGTGTCCAGATTTTTAGCTGGATGTATGTACCTTTTAAGGGCCTTTCTTTCTCTTTTCAATGTCTGTGCTATGGAGGTGAAGTAATATTACAGACATTAGACGTCATGGCTATAACTGTTTAGTACAGATTGGGGTTGGCTAGATGAAAGTAACTGATACTCTTGTTGTTTGCTCAGTTTAAACAGTCACTATTGGGCTTTGTAGGTCTAGTTTACATTTGTGGGAAGTAAGAAGGGCACCTGATATGCACAGACAGAGTTTACATAACTGCAGTGGCTATCTTCTGTGGAGGAAATGACTAGTTAACCTGCTGCTGTTTGCTTATTATTTTGGCCCATAAATCTGAATATAATTTATTAAAGGGAAGTTATTTAACTGTACAAACCATAAGAGAACACATATTTAAAGAAACACAAAGTTTTTCAGAATCCACCTCAAAAGAATAATCAATATTATCACAATATATAAATAAGATAACTTATGCAGGCAGTAATAATGTAGAGGGTTATGATTGGGTCTCTGATCATAGCCAGATTATTATGTGCTCGAGACATAAATGCCAAGAAATTCATTTCAAGACCAAAGCTCAAGAGGGGAATTTTGTCATCCATGTTGGGAGCACATAATAATGGGGGTTATGACTGGTGAGTCCTGATCACATCTCTTTGTAGTACATGATGTACTATCAGTTACAAAAGAAAAAAAAGTGTTGTGCTTGTGTAAATCACTTTTTGAGTTCTGTCACAGAGACACAAAGACAACAAGCAAGGAAAAGGTCAATGATAGTTTTTAAATACTGCTGTAATTTAAATAAGTTATTTAAAATGGTCAAGGATAGTTTTTAAATACTGCTGTAATTTAAATAAGCTACTTAAAAAGGTCAAGGATAGTTTTTAAATACTGTTGTAATTTAAAAAAGTTACTTAAAAAGGTCAAGGACAGTTTTTAAATACTGCTGTAATTTAAATAAGTTACTTAAAAAGATCAAGGACAGTTTTTAAATACTGCTGTAATTTAAATAAGTTACTTTAAAAGGTCAAGGATAGTTTTTAAATACTGCTGTAATTTAAATAAGTTACTTAAAAAGATCAAGGACAGTTTTTAAATACTGCTGTAATTTAAATAAGTTACTTACAAAGGTTAAAAGGATAGTTTTTAAATACTGTTGTAATTTAAATAAGTTACTTAAAAAGGTCAAGGATAGTTTTTAAATACTGCTGTAATTTAAATAAGTTACTTAAAAATGTCAAGGATAGTTTTTAAATACTACTGTAATTTAAATAAGTTACTTAAAAAGATCAAGGACAGTTTTTAAATACTGCTGTAATTTAAATAAGTTACTTTAAAAGGTCAAGGATAGTTTTTAAATACTGCTGTAATTTAAATAAGTTACTTAAAAAGATCAAGGACAGTTTTTAAATACTGCTGTAATTTAAATAAGTTACTTACAAAGGTTAAAAGGATAGTTTTTAAATACTGTTGTAATTTAAATAAGTTACTTAAAAAGGTCAAGGATAGTTTTTAAATACTGCTGTAATTTAAATAAGTTACTTAAAAATGTCAAGGATAGTTTTTAAATACTACTGTAATTTAAATAATTCACTTAAAAAGGTCAAGGATAGTTTTTAAATACTGCTGTAATTTAAATAAGTTACTTAAAAAGATCAAGGATAGTTTTTAAATACTGCTGTAATTTAAATATGTTACTTAAAAAGGTCAATGATACTTTTTAAATACTGCTATAATTTAAATAAGTTAAATAAGGCTAACTTCTGTAAATTTCTGTGGACACAGGAAGAAAGATATTCAGGGAGTAAAGGAATATCCCTTCCCTTATACATAACAATCATAGCGCTTAGGAAGTATATAACAATTGTTACACACCTCTGAATTTGCTGTTACAGTTGGGTCTTGCACTACAATAGCATGTAACAGGTTTATATATTTTTTCAAGTTTTGGAGCAGAATCATGGCATTCCATGCACTACAAAGCTTTATTATCTAACTTACATAAAATAGTAACAAAACACAATTCATGTTCAGTAGACCGTTATTGGACACAAATACTTAAATGAAATTTAAAAGAAAACACATAAATGTTAAAATCTATTAAGTTTATCACAGTTTCATTATTTAGGAGAATATATACATGGGAAATCTTAAACAGAACATTTTATACTCTACAAAACATAGCTAGAATCATAAAACATAAAAATAGTTATATATGCTGGAGATGTAAAGAAAATACAGATGCAGCTTGAGAGCATGTCCTTGTTGAATGTACATAACCTGAAATGCACTGGGATTGAATTCAAGCATTTGGTCAGCCATTATGGGCCAACAAAAATATGATTTTTTATATAATATTCCAATGCCAGCAGGTAAGTGCTAATAATTACTCTCTTTTTTGACAATATTAGGTATAGCAAGAAAAACAATAACAAGAAACTAGTCAAAGAAACGGAACCTAAATTTAGACAATTTCTATTGTTCCTTCAGGAAGTCCATAATAGACAAATTGGAATAATAGCTTGGATAAATAAATCAAAAGAAAACATCAAATTCTGCCCAAAATAACAGCAGTTTTTGGAAATATATAACAATAGTTATACATCAAATGAGTTAGTGTAGGATTTCTTGGTTTTTATAGAACAAATATATGTATGGAGAACACATACTTGTTGTAAATACTTATTTGTTCAGTAGTTAGTGACATGATATTCAGATAGAAAATTGATTGACAGTTTTGAGACTGATATGATTTTATTTCATGCCTGTCCATATTCAAGCACAACTTGGAACTATGGATGGGGAACAGAAAATATAACCCAAGATTGTCTCTTGCACTACTACTGGACAGAGTCAGCTCCTAAATACTTTATCCCAATGCATGGGTCCCATTAAATTGTCTAGGTATGATCGCAGTTATTCTCATTAGGGGAAATATTTAATTATTGACAATGGGATGAGTAAGACCAACTTCTAACCAGATGGAATAGGTTAATTCGAGCACTTAAATGGGAAATTAGCTAGGCTTAAAATGCCCCACAAGGGAAGCTAGCATGATACTTACCTATGAACCTACGAGAGACAAATAATACTTAAAAAAGTGCAATAACTTCATTGTGCATTTATTCTATATGATAATAACAAGTTGAGATTACAACTTGACACCATCTGTGATAATGGGAAAAAGGGGTTGCGAATGGATGAATTTCATCTTCGGTTTGAAGTAAAACATAAATACCTTTGCTTACCTTAAATCTCGATTACTTACAGTTCAACTTAGTTCACTTTTAAAATTTATATATATATATATATATATATATATATATATTATATACATATATATATATATATATATATATATATATATATATATATATATTATATATATATATATATATATATATATATATATATGTGTGTGTGTGTGTGTGTGTGAGAGAAAGTGTGTGTGTGTGTGTGTGTGTGTGCACGCACGTGTGTGTGTATGCCCATATGGTCACAGTACATTTTGTTGAGCATTCTTTGATTGACAAAGTGGAGTGCCTGATAGTTTATGTGAATGCCAGATTTAGTGATTGCCAGTTTACTCGACTTTTGGGTTAACTGTTATAAATTTGGGGGTGGGAGAGTGTGTGTGCATATGCACGAGCAATGATGTGTAGATTAGGGTTAAAGTATGGGTTAGGTAAGGGGATAACATTTGTGTATGTGTGTGTGTGTGTGTGTGTGTGTGTGTGTGTGTGTGTGTGTGTGTGTGTGTGTGTGTGTGTGTGTGTGTTTTAGGGTTACAGGACAGGTTAGGAAGGCAGCAACTTTGGTGTATGCACAAGTGCTTGTGGGTTAGGGTTAGAGTTACGGATAACTAAGGGATTAGATTTAGGGTTTTGTGTGTATGTGTGTGCGTGCATTTGTGTGTGTGTGGGGGGGTATCCTAGCTGCCTTGTGTAGTGATAGTGTTGTGGAAAGGATTTTTCTAAGGTAAGGTGCATGGTTAGGGTTAATGACAGGAGCAGGATTAGGGGTAGTGCACATTACTGAGGTGGAAGGGGAGTTGAAGTCCTCCCTGCTCCACCTTTGTAATGCATAATAAACCTAACCCTGCTCCTAACCTTAACTGTATAACTTAAAAAAAATCTTTTCTATAGCACTACCACTATTCAGACAAATGCGATCTGAATGTCTGAATATTTGGTAGGTTATAGTTTGTAGATCAAGAAAGGAAATTTGATTTGTTTTGCAGTCTTTAAGTTTTCAGGTATTGGTGTTTTTGATGTAATGAATGTTCAGCATGTTGTGGTTGATCATTTGTATGTCAACCATTTAGCATGTTACACATTCATGATGTACTCATCCATAAAAATCTATATCTATAGGTAATATACACACACACACACACACACACACACACATATATATATATATATATATATATATATATATATATATATATATATAATCCCTTCAGAACTCACCACTGTTCTAATCTTAGGCAACTAGACTGGCTGGAATTCCAAAACCATCTGATAATCCCCCAACTCACAATGGCCCACAAAATATTTTACTAACCCAATAATACCCCTATACTTTCAAAACTCTTAGTCCCATATAATAATCTGAACTCCTTACATTCTTCTAACAAACTCCTTGCTAGCATAGTAAAGTCTAATAATACAGCTGGTGACTCTGTTTACAAATACAGCAGGAAAAAACTGGAACCTGTTACCCAATGAACTAACACTAATTACATCCTTGCCACTCTTTAAACAAAAACTCAAAAAACGCCTCCAAATGCACTGGCTATGCCCATGTAGTAATCCTGACTAACAACCATCTCCACCCCTGTTTCTTCTTCTTCTAACCAAAGTTTCAAACATTTAATTTCTCAATCTTGTATTATGACTGACACTATTTAAACCCTAATCAACTTATTGCTTATATCCTTGAACCTTCTGGGATCCATTGTACACAACTCTTACAGTATTATAACTGTTTTAGCTTTCTTAAGCAATATTATGTTCACTGTTACTTTTTTTAATGTGTTCTGATCTCTGAAATGTATAAACTTCCTGTTCCATTTGGTTATTATAACTGTTTTAGCTTTCTTAAGCAATATTATGTTCACTGTTACTTTTCTTAATTGTGTTCTGATCTTTGAAATGTAAAAACTTCCTGTTTTATTTTAGTTTATTAATCCTGTATTTACCTTGTAACAAAATTTTTTTATACTTTTTTGTATTTTTGTATATGTGTGTGGAGCTTTTCTCCCCGGGCCTCTACTGAAAATGGATATATATCCAGCTAGACTAGCCCGGTCAACAAATGTAAATAAATAAATATACATACACACACACACACACACACACACACACACGCGCGCGCACACACACACACACACACACACACACACACACACACACACGTAGATACCAAACAGGATAGGTCCCATGACTGAACCCTGTGGTACTTCACTTGTCACTGGTTTGAAGGCAGATTTGGAGTCTGCAACTTTTACAGTGTGGGTTCTGTCAGTGAGCCAGATGGCAACCCATCTTGTGATGTAGAGATTTATACCTAGTTTAGTGAGTTTAGCTATAATTCCAGAATGGGGGATGGTGGTGAAAGCCTTGGCGAGGTCAAGCTAGGCTGTGTGAACCACCTTACCCTCGTCTACGGCTTTGGTGACTGCCTCAAAGAAGTCGACCCAGTTCGAGTTTGTGAAAGGCAGATCATGCATTCTGAACTTGATCGACTTCTTTGAGGCAGTCACCAAAGCAGTAGACGAGGGTAAGGTGGTTCAAACAGCCTATCTTGACCTCGCCAAGACTTTCAACACCATCCCCCATTCTGGAATTATAGGTAAACTCACTAAACTAGTTATAAATCCCTACGTCACAAGATGGGCTGCCAATTGGCTCACTGACAGAACCCACACTGTAAAAGTTGCAGACTCCAAATATGACTTCAAACCAGTGACAAGTGGAGTACCACAGGGTAGAGTCTTGGGACCTCTCATGTTTGGTATCTACTTCTCTGAAGTACAGGCTAACACAGAAGGCCTCTGGCTAATGAAGTTCACAGATGACTGCAAACTAGGAGCCATAGTCGAGTCCCCAAATGATGTGGACATCCTACAGAAGGGCCTCACTGAGACAGATGCCTGGTGTCAGAGGCATGGCCTCAAGCTCAATGCCAAAAAGTGCATTGTCATCCTTTTTGGTAAAAACTCTGTACCCATGAACTACCACATAAATGGCAGTCTAGTTAATGCCAAATGTGTGATAAGAGACCTTGGGACCCAGGTGGACAGTAGTCTCTCCTTTGATAATCACATCGCCACAGTAGTCAGGAAATCCTTCTATGTGGTACACCTCATCACAAAAGGGTTCTCATCCAGGGAAAAAAGAGGTCATTGTTCCCCTCTACTTGGCACTCATTAGACCCATTATAGAGTACAACACCCCTTTTGGAATGTACCTAACTAGACATCTGCAGCAGCTGGAAAGGCCACAGAAGTATCCTTACAAAGAGGATTACTGGGCTGAAACAGATGCCCTATACTAACCGTCTCAAAAAACTCCAGCTTTACTCTGTAGCATATTGCCTACTCCGAAGTGATCTCTGCCTAACATAAAGCTATGTTAAACCCAGGGCTGTTGGACATGCTACACCTAAAGAAATACCAATCCCTCCGAGCTACATGCTCTAGGGCCCTAAACCTTGTCACCACAATAAACAGGACATGCTGGAGAGATAGATTCCTGTCCCAGAGACTTCCTATACTCTGGAACAAGCTACCCATCTATGTCAAGCAAAGCTCCTCATTAGCACTTTTCAAGAAAAATCTTGATGAGTGGATGGGAAATAGGAAATGCACCCCGGGGATCACTTCTGTGGCTCTGCTTGACAGGGGCACAGGAAATTAACTTTCTTGGGTGGCATAAGCCAGTGAACCTTGTTGGCTATGCGTACTTAGGCCCTTGGGTCGATAGCCTAGTACCTACCTATGAACCTATGAACCTAGATATATATATATATATATATATATATATATATATAGAGAGAGAGAGAGAGAGAGAGCTATACACAATGAATGTTAAGTATTGAATAAAGGCTTAAATTTTGTACCTTCCTGTTATACCTTGCCTTTTTCTACTGTGTTGGATATTAAGGACATTTGCCGTAAGTTAAACTTGAAATATTTCTATAGCTTGAGGGAAGAGTCAACATCTACATCACATAATTATTTTGTTTTTAGACAATGAAATTTTCAGCCCCCCTTATCTTTCTGTTGTGAGGTTGTTTGAACAGCATGTTTTACATGAGCTTCACACTAATAGTAATGTGTTATTTAGGAATTATAACAACTATTTATCTGAAAAGCAATATACAGCAATAAATAATTTGAGGGAGAATGAGAGGATTGTTGTGGTTAATGCGGATAAAGGTGGGGCTATAGTTATATGGGAATTTATTGATTATGATGTGGAAGTTTGAACTCAACTTAATGACTTAACTTCTTACTGTAAATTACCTTTGGATCCAACTAAGGCATTTAAGATGTATATTGATGCTTTTGTATCTAAAGCTCAAGAAAGGGGTCTTAATAACAATAGAATTATTACAGCACTTAACAGTTGATGATCCATTGCCTCAATACTTTTACATTGTCCCTAAAATACATAAATCTGTTACCAATCCTCCAGGTAGACCCATTGTTTCAGGATGAGGGTCCCTTATGGAGCCCCTTTCTGTTTATTTAGAAAACCAATTAAAACCTTTATTATCTTTTGTGAGGGCCAGAATTAAGGACACTGCAGAGTTTCTAATTTTGATGAATGCTGTACAAGTATTTACTGATGCCTATTTGGGCACTTTGGATGTGAAATCCTTATATACCAGTATCCCACATGAGGGGGGATTGTTGAACATTAAATGTTGGCTATATTTTTCTGGTATGTATTCTGAAGCTCATATTGAATTTCTTTTACAACTGCTGGGTCTGGTCCTTAAGCATATTGTGTTTTGTTATAAGGGGGAATGTTTCTTGCAAATTAAGGGAACTGCCATGGGTGCTACTTTTGCACCCATATATGCAGACGTATTTATAAATTTTCTTGAACTGGAGCTTATTTATAATGACAGTACTCCATTTCAAAAATATTTACATACGTGGACTAGATTTTTGGATGCCTGTTGGTGTATTGGATTTGTGGAATGAATTTGTTTTTTATTTGAATTCTAATACCATTGGTCTAAAATTTACTGGGAAATGGGATCTTTTTAAAATATATTTTTTAGATGTGAATGTCACTAAACTTGTGGATGGTTGTATAACCACTACACTATATAGGAAGTCTTTTACAAAAAACATCATTATTGAGGACTAATAGCTGCCATCCTAGCCATATTATAAACAATATACCTATGGCACAGTTTTTGCACTTAAGGTATATTTGTAGCTCCACATCTGATTTTGAAATTGAGGCTGAGAAAATGAAAAGGAGGTTTATTCAAAGGGGCTACAGAATTTCTGGTGTTATGCATGCATTTAATTCAGTTGTTGGCAGACCAAGGGGACAGTTATTGACTTCTCACTCTGAGCTAATCGAAGGAAGGGTACTTAGCAAACTCTGATCTGTGATATATAACATTAAGTATCCTGTTTTTTGTTATTTTTACGAGTTATTTATAGCACTTTTATTGTCTGCTACATACTTTTCTAGCTAGTTTCACTGTGTGTGAGGTATTAACTGGAAATTTTCTACATTTGTTAAGCATCTGTTTGGGTTTGCTTGTTCTGATTTCCTGCCAAGGAGTGTATCATATAACTTATTTGTTTGCAGTTAAAAGCATTCTCTAGAGTCTCCTTGCTCCTTTACCTGTTTAAAACTTTCATTTAAAGGGTCATTGCTGCTTTTCTGATCTGATAAACATTTCTGCAGTTTTTTTCTACATAAGTAGTGTGGGTAGTTGTAGCATTGTCCATATTCAGGCTTGTGATTTGGGCCTAGTTGTTTGTTTGTAGAGGCTGTGTGTCTGAGCACATGTTCCAGGCCATCTTAGTTTATCCAAAGCCATTCTTTCATTTCAGTGAGAGGGAAGTGTTTATGGTCATTGGCTGATTGGGGTTACCTGGATTATGGCTTGGAGTAAGCACCTCATTGGTTCTTTCGAGCTTTTTTTAAAGTTGTTTCAGGTTTCAACTTTCTGTTACTTAAGAAGTTAACTTGTGAGTGTTTCAGCCATTTCACACTGAGCTAATCGGAGAAAGGGCACTGAGCAAACTCTGATTTGTGATATATAACATTAAGTATCCTGTTTTTGCTCATTTTTACAAGTTATTTATAGCACTTTTTTGTCTGCTGCATACTTTTCTAGCTAGTTTCACTGTATGTGAAGTATTAACTGGATTTTTTTCTACATTTGTTAAGCATCTGTTTGGGTTTGTTTGTTCTGATTTTTGTTTCCCACCCTCCCTTCCTATTGGTATCCTGTTCTTATACTTGGTGGTGTTGCAGTTGCCCACCCCTACTGTAAATTTGATCTGGGACACTTCTCCCAGCCTAGTGTCATTACCTCATTCTACCTAATACAGGGAGAACATTTGAGAAGGTCAACCCACTTAGTTTCTTAACTTTGAATTATATTCTGCTCCTCCTTTCTCCCTTTCCACTTTACAAAAAAAAAATGTATAAGCTGTTTCTGCCTTTCATGTCAGTAGTCTAGTCCAGATACAGATTTGCTGTATCTAGGACTGTTTGTAAGTTTCTGAGCCCCCAAGCCTTTCTGTATTGGAGGGAAGCCTTCTAGCTTATCAATGGGAGTGGTAAGCAATAGGTAGCTTATCTAAAAAATAAATAAATAAAAAAATAAACACTTTATGCATTGCTGCTTAGCTAGGGTTAAACTATTCCCGGCACCATAAAGGCTGGTCTACAAAATTTCACTTAGAACTAGCCAGTATTTTAGTTTTAGCAATCAAATCTGTTTCTTGGAGCTCAGCACATGTTCAGAACTTGTTGTGAGCACGAAATAAGCTTCAAATTACTACAGCACTCAACTTTTCTCACTTGTCTAGAGGAAAAAGTTTTTAGTACTTAATAAATAACCACCTAACCAGGCATGTCTAAGGGTCAGCTCCCGGTGTTTTCTCCTGTCTATGTGATGAATCTGGGCATTTTGGGGCAATGCAGCAATTGCCTCATGTACACAGACAACCCTCTCCTCCTACCACCCAACACTACAACCTGTGAGAGATGCGGTTATATAGCCAAACTGGAAGCAAAGTTCTCTTCATGCAAGACTGGACTAGACAGTCAAGAGGAGAAGGTAAACACTTGCAACATACCACACTCATCACATAGCCCCTCAAAACCTACACCACCAAAACACACACATAGAAACACAAAACACACACCTACATTCACGGAGGCTCTCAATGAAAATCTGCCCAAGCAACAGGGACCTCCAAAGCAGAACCACAAGCAACCTCCACCCCCCAACATAACCCAAATGACACATAGCCCTCAAACTCAGTGTGCCACTCAACCACAGCCCATAAGGCATAAAACATACCCAACACTCTAGTCATAGGTGACTCTATAGTCAGGCACACTGATGTTCCACTCACCAGGCTAAACAAGGAGAAAGTTACTGTCAGCTGCCTGTCGGGTGCCAGGATCTGCCACATAATGCACGCAATCAGGTCACTCCACAACAAGTACAAATATGACTCTGTCATTGTCCATGTTGGTATGAATGACCTGAGACATACCTTCCAGGACTACATGAAAAGAGACACGGAGGAGCAGTCTGATCTTGTAGCCCAGGCAGGTATGACCCTAGCCCTGAGTAGCATCCTGCCATCACACAGAATGGTACCACAGTACAAGGACAAAATGATTGACTTCAACAATTGGCTAAGCTTCTGGTGTCATTCTAAGGGGATCCAGTATCTGTCTGCTTGGGATGACATGATCGACAGACCATGATGCTTTGCCAGAGATGGCCTGCACCTGTCGCCCTTGGGATTCCGGATACTGGCTAAGGCTCTTGCCACCCCTATAGTGCCTTTTTAAGGCAAGGTTCAAATGACAAATTCACCACCATAACAGGTACAAGCACCATGCCCCAGGATTCCCACTCCTCATTTCCTGATACACTGAAAAATATTAGGGTACAACCTAACACCCTAATAATGGACGATTTCAACTACCTCACCATTAACTGGGAAAACTACTCATGTACCAACTCTTTTGCTCAAAGTTTTCCGGAATTCATAAATTCCAACGCCTTGGATCAACTTATCCACACCCCCACCAGGGGGAGCAATATCCTAGACCTGGTCATTACCAACATGGGCAACTGGTGTTCCACACCAGAGGTCAATTCCTCGTTGGTCAGATCCGACCACAAGCTAACCACTCTAGACATCCACATCCTGCCCACACCCCCATTAGGGAAACCACCGTAAAAAAAATCTCCAAAGCCAACTTCACGCTTCTTAAGACAGAAGTGGCAAACTTCACGACACTCATGCAGACGTACAATAGAGGTATGACTGCTTAATCCTACACAAATGCACATTATAAGCACTTACATGAGTGCATGGATCGTGCAATCCCTAACAGAACCAAGATGTTATCCTCCAAAAAAAGGAAGCCAATCTGGTGGTCCCCTGCCATAAACAAACTCTACAACAGAAGAAAGAAACTGTTGCAAAAAAAGTAAAATCCCATGATTTGAGGAATTCCCTGGTCAACCTCAGTAAGAAGCTGAGATCCCTCATAAAATCCTTCAAAGCTAGTTACGAAAACAAAATCGCCACTGATTCTAAAGACAACCACAATGCATTCTATAGCTATGTCAACAATCTCAATGGCAACACTCAGATCTGCTTTGAGTTACAGCACAATGGCACTAAATATACAGAACCAACTGATATTGTCAACATCCTAGCATGGCCCATCTCTATACCGGAAAAATGCAAAGTTCCTGTAATCATGGCTGCACAGGTAAAAACCACACTCTCCAAAGCCAAGAACACAACATCTATGGGACCTGACAACATCCCAGGCTGCATTCTACATGAACTACAGAACGAACTGGCACCCCACCTAAGTACCATGTTCAATCATAGCCTCACCTCAGGCTTTGTGCCCATTGAATGTTACACAGCGATGGTTATCCCACTCCACAAAGGGTAGCCACCACGGACTCCGGGAACTACCGCCCCATTAGCCTGATAAGCCTGGTCTGCAAGGCTATGGAACGTATCATCATGAAACTTAAAAACAATGATATTGGTAATCTCCAAACTCTGGACCCCACCCAGTTCTGGTTTGTAAAAGGCAGATCCTGTCTCCTAAACCTGATAGACTTCTTTGAAGTGGTCACCAAAGGAGTAGATGAGGGTAAGGTGGTACACACAGCCTAGCTAGATCTCACCAAGGCTTTCAACACCATCCCCCACTCTGGAATTATAGATAAACTCACTAAACTAGGTATAAATCCCTATGCCACAAGATGGGTTGCCAACTGGCTCACTGACAGAACCCACATTGTGAAAGTAGGAGACTCCAAATCCGACTTCAGCAGTGACAAGTGGAGTACCACAGGGTTCAGTCCTGGGTCCTCTCCTGTTTGGTATCTACTTCTCCAAAGTACAGGCTAACACAGAAGGTCTTTGGCTAATGAAGTTTGCAGATGACTGCAAACTAGGAGCCATAATCGAAACTCCTAACAATGTGGATATCCTACAAAAGGGCCTCATTGAGACAGATGCCTGGTGTCAAAGCCATGGCCTCAAGCTCAATGCCAAAAAGTGCATTGTCATCCCTTTTGGTAAAACCTCTGTACCCATGAACTACAGTAGTCTCTCCTTTGATAATCACATCACCACAGTAGTCAGGAAATCCTTCTACGTGGCACACCTCATCACAAAAGTTTTCTCATCCAGGAAGAAAGAGGTCATTGTTCCCCTCTACTCATCACTCATTAGATCCATTATAGAATACAGCGCCCCTTTTGGTATGTACCTCACAAGACATCTACAACAACTCAAAAGGCTGCAGAAATACCTCACAGAGAGGATTACCAGCCTCAAACAGATGCCCTACGCAGACCGTCTCAAAAAACTCCAGCTTTACTCAGTCGCATATCACCTACTCAGAGGTGATCTCTGCCTAACACACAAAGCTATGTCAAACCCAGAGCTGTTGGACATGCTCCACTTAAACAAATCCCAATCCCTCCAAGCTACATGCTCTAGGGACCTAAACCTTGTCACCACAATAAACAGAACATGTTGGAGGGAAGAAGTCCTGTCCCAGAGACTTCCCATACTCTGGAACAAACTACCTATCTATATAAAAACAAAGCTCCTCATTAGCCCTCTTCAAGAGAAATCTTGATGATTGAATGGGAGATAGGAAATTCACCCAGGGGCATAGGAACATAATTTTCTTGGGTGGCAAAAGTCAGGGTACCTTTTTGGCCAGGCTTATATAGGCCCTGGGCCAATAGCCTAGTACCTACCTATGAACCTATGAAACTATAAATCTAGATCAGTTTTGGCTCCTAGTACACCACAATTAATTACTACATATGGCACCAATACCTTCAAAATATGCCAGGTTATTAATAAATATTGGTATCTTTTGAAATCTGATCCATTTTTTAACAATGTCTTGGTGATTACTGTCATTTTGGTTATAAGAGAGGCAAAAATATTGCAGAACATCTTTGCTTGTTTAAGAAGGGTTTTATGGGCAGGAGGTACAAATTTAATGCTGATCGGCCATGTGGCTGTACTCAATGTGGAAACTGCGTGTACTGTAAGGTGGAATATCGGACCAACTCTATTACTTCTACGAACACCACAGAGGTGTTTGACATGAAATGTTTGATTACCTGTAATACTGAATGGGTGGTATATATGTCGATATGCCAATGTAGGGCATTCTATGCAGGGCAGATGTCGAGGCCCTTTAAACATAGAATTCCCATACAGTTAAGTTACTTAAATTGCAAGAGAAGGAGAAGTGCACTTTTTAAACATCAGTTGGAACACGTTACAACTCATTTCATTTTTGTGGGTATTGATACTGTAATAGGAAGTCACTTATCTAAGTTATCTAGACATAAACGTTTGGATCAGAAAGAAAAATTCTGGATTATCAGTTTGGGTGCATCTGTATAAGCCTGGACCTAATGAACATTTTTAGTAATTTAGTAGCGTGTTATTTTGTTTTGTTAGGGGTTTAATATGTTCTATTTTTGATCATTTATATAGTATTTTTTGGTTCTGATGTATTGGCTAGGGGAGCTGTTTTTGGAATTTGTACACCGTCTCTTTAAGGTTGCTGGTTTATATAAGTACTGATTGCTATGTATATTTACACTGCACTGACTGATGCCGTGAGGTGAAACCAGTATGCTGTTTTTCTATTAGCTCTGTGTTTTGAGAGATATTTGCTGATCTGCTGTTCCTACGATTACTGTTGGATTTATTTTGGATTTTTCTTGAACTTAATACATGCTTGTTTTTTCATCATTTCGTGTCCCATATTATTTCTGGACTTTTTGCCATCAGACATTTATTGAGATTCCTTGGTGTATAGCTGTATTATTTCAATCGATGCACCTGTTTTGGGCCATGCATCATTTGTTTATATATATATATATATATATATATATATATATATATATATATATATACACACACACACACACACACACACACACACACACATTTGTTTCTATATGTACTTTGTTGTGTATGATTGAACTAATTTAATGTTGAACTGAAAACACTGGCAAAAACAGTTCGAACATACACAATACCAAAAACAAAAATGTCAAATGAAGTAATATAGAGAAAGGAAAACTATTTCAAAAAATCCTATCCTAATAGTAACACTAAACCCCTATAACAGTAGCCTCAAATTCATCTGAATAGTTTTAGTATTACGATAAGGTTTTTATGATGGTAAAGTCTAGGGTTAGGGTTGTAGGAAGGGGCAGTGTTAGGGTTAGCACCCATTACTAAAAAGAGCAGGAGTGCCCCACCATTAATCCACACCCCTTGCATTTGTTAAAGAAATAGCATTCAACAAAATGCGAGGGACCCATAACCCATTAATTTTACACCTTGCCTTCATAAAAACCTTATCATAACACTGCCATTATTCAGATGAATTTGAGGCTAGTGTTATGGGGGGGGGTTAGTGTTTTGTGTGTGTGTGTGTGTGTGTGTGTGTGTGTGTGTGTGTATATATATATATATATATATATATATATATATATATATATATATATATATATATATATATATATATATGTGTATATATATATATATATATATATATATATATATATATATATATATATATATATGTATATATATATATATATATATATATATATATATATATATATGTAGAGAGAGAGAGAGCGAGCAGTCGATAGATACAGATACAGAGTCTGGAAATCATAGTCATGCTACTTGGAAATGTATTATGACCTGTACAGATATGGTGAGTTGCACTTCTCTGATTTAATGCAATTAAGTTGCCTTCACAAAATGTATAGCCACAGACTGCATTAAAACAAATTCCTGCATTAATCACCTAGGCAGTTTGAACTATTCACAACACACTTGGGGACACACACACACACACACACACACACACACACACACACACACACACACACACACACACACTACCTATGTGAATCAGCAATGTGAGCTGCTTCAATTTGCCCTGATGAGATTCTCCCAATCAAATGCTTAAATGCTCACTGCTAAATTGTTGCATAACCTTACACATTTCGTGGACTGCTCTGCATGGATCCGGCATAGCATTGGCATCTTTTAATTGTTGCACTATGCAAAAATACTTGCAGAAGGGTTAATTATGATATGTAGTGGCCTAATTGAAATATGCAATGCCCCAGGACTGCCACATTTACATGTTGCTTTGAAACCCTCTCTAATGTGTAAAATAAGGTCATTGTAGTGAGAAGTGAGAGGGACTTGAGTGCCTTGTGTAGCACATACAGTCACTTGTATACTTTTGTGTAGTGCAAATGCTGTCTATGAATCCAAGCCACAGTCTATTAGCTAGCATGCATTACATTACTCTAATTACTTTAAACTAACTTTAACTGCATACAAAACATGTTCTTGGCGACATACATAAAAATAATGTTTCTTAACATAGTGTTTCAATGAATGAAACTTTTCAAACCATAGAAAAAATATTTAACTTTTGAATAGATCGCATATCTGTTTGTCGTTTTTTTTTCATTCATGTTCCATGTCTGGGGTATTTAACAGGACTGTTTACCCTGGACATCTGGTCTCAGTGTAAGACACTTTTTTGATTCACAACAGCTTTACTTGGAGATGTGACTTTAGAAGTCTTTCTCTGTGGCTTTTGACTATTAAGGCCTTCACACTCTCTTTTTTCTTTTGACATGAGTGGTTGTAATATTTCTGTTTGTTCCTTTTCCTGGAACTTTGATGGGTTTGTCTTACACTGATGTCTTTAATTTCTTCTTTATAGCGTTTTACCTTCTTAACAAACAACACAGGACTTTTATTCAGATACGTTTCTGACTTCTTCATCTTTAGGACTTGGACTTCTCTGTGGGTTTTATACATATACTGTCTTCAGGCTGTGAATCTAGTTGTCTCTTGCAGTTTCTGTCATAGTAATATTTCTTTCCAAGCTCCTTTATTTTATATCAGTTTGCAGGCATCTACAATGTAGTTGAAGGAGGTACTTTGCTTTTCATCCTTCTATTTATAACAGAGGCAGTGAGAGATAGAGTCCCTACAGTTTTGAGATGACAACCCTCATAGCTTTTCTGCAGATCATTCTCATGAGATTTTCCCTGTTTGTATAGTTCTATTCACTTGCCCCTGTTCATCACAATCATATAGACCTGTCATGATGTGCTTGAATTTCTACTTCTAAATTTCCTAGCTTTTCAAGACAGTTATAAACTAGTCAAGAGTATTTTCTATGGCTCTTCTTACAAGATATAACTTTAACTGTTTATAACATTTTAACCAAAATCAGTTAAAAGCTTGCAGATTTGTAAGCACAGTGTCATTGGCTCATTGGGTAGTACATTTGCCATTGATGCTGGAGAATCAGAAGGCTGTGGATTCTTTTTCTATCACAGGCACTTATATTATTTTAGGATGAGGGGGTTGCCACACACCTAAGTGCACTGTATTTCAGATGAGATGTTACAAAGGCCCGGTCTGCCTGAGCTGGTGATAGTTCAGTTGGATATAAAGGGTCCTATGACATTTCTCAAGAAGAGTAGTAGAATTTCCCCTAACCAGTATGACTATTAAATTAGGCCTCCTGTGAAAAGAGACTATTAGCCTAGTAGGACTAACCCGGTCACCAAAGGATAAAACAAATGCAAAAATAATCTTTATTTATTTTTGGTCCTTTTTTTATTTTTACTCTTGCCTAGTTAGCAGAGCTTTAATGTAAGCTATGTCTTTGCTGCTGATTACCACCTGTGTAGTGAGATCAGCAATGCAAGAGCAGTAGGATGAGGTTAAGATGTTAAGATTGTAGACCTAAAACTAATAAACCAGAAGAATATGCACTACAGGCTGAAAAGTAGTAATCAGCAGAGACTTCACATACTCTGGAACAGGCTACCCATCTATGTCAAGCAAAGTTCTTCATTAGCACTCTTCAAGAAAAATCTTGATGAGTGGATGGGAAATAGGAAATACACCCCGGGGATCACTTCTGTGTCTCTGCTCGACAGTGGCACAGGAAAATAACTTTCTTGGGTGGCGTAAGCCAGGGAACCTTGTTGGCTAGGCTTATGTAGGCCCTTGGGCCAATAGCCTAGTACCTACCTATGAACCTATGAGCAATCAGAAACAAAGTTTGCATCCTACTCTGGCTGAAAAATTTAAAGAAAATATCAACCCATTTTAGGAAGCTTTAGGTAAATTGCTTACAGGGTCTTCGCAAATTTAGTACTATTTCCAAATTTATCAAAATGTTTGGAGCAGTCTGAAGAGTGGATTTTGGCAGTGGGAGGTTGGCTTAATTCACTTCTAAAGAATGATTGCTGCATTACACCTTAAAAATGGCACCAGAATACAGGGCTTGATTTGTAAGTCCATAGCCATTAGGATAATTTGCTCATTCAAAGGCTTCCAGAATTTATCTTTTTTAATTCTTATCTGAAAGTAGCTCAATAATTTTTTGTTGACATCCTGGACTATTCAAAATCTAACAAATAAATGTTTTAATGAACAAGCTTTTTTCCTCTATTAGATTTTTTTTTTTTTTGCAATTTCTCAAGTCCCAAGGCCTGTCAGTGTTAAACTACAGGACACCCAAGACTTGTCTTTAATTTTAAAATAAAACAAAAAAAAAACACTTGGAAGGTTGGAAAATTAGAATTTTAAATGATCTTCCCAATGAAGAACAGCAACAGTAAAGGTTGCTTTCAAACTTTATTCAAGTTTTAATTACTATTTGAAATTTGAAGTTTAAAATATATTACCACTAGGACCATAAAGTTTATTAAAGATAGAAAGAAAAAATCAGTGAGTTCTGTACCAGAAGTCTGTAAATTATTTCAACAATTATTTACTAGCAATATCAAGTGATGCTTCTTCATTGAATGGCTGCATAATTAGTGTTTCACTAATAGCTGCCTTCAGTTATGTAACACTGAGAGCTACTTGCAATAAAGTAAGTACCTTTGATGATCACAGTTCAACAAATTAGCAAAACAACTTGTGCTCTAATGGCACAGTGAAAAAAATATTTTTTGGCAGCACCCCGTAAACTTATGAATACTAGCTCCATGGTCATAATGTAACATAGGATGGTGAAACTCCCCAAAACAGTTTATAGAGGTGTCATGAGATCACTTTGTTTGATCTAACATGATTGAGCAAGTGATTTCTGATATAGCAATGACTCCAGAAACAGAGGACAGCCTTTCAACTATTATGATGGCTGTATATTTGATTGATGCTTTCAAGTTATCTCTCCTGACTACATTTGCTTGCAATGTTATACTGGGATCTTCTTTTATTGTTTCAATATTTGCTCATTATGAAAACATATAATTCTTCTCTTTATACTGGGCTGCCGATCATATGTTATTTCC